>NW_027507685.1:95587824-95870324 GCF_037356315.1 Lithobates pipiens | reverse complement strand
TTCCAAATAACTGTTCTGCTTTATTATGACACAATTGAAGGTTTTTATACACATGATTATGTAGGTATCACATTAATATTACAACTGTACCTTTATGGTAACAAGGAGAGCAACATAGGCAGGCTAATTCTAATCAGGACGCGAAAGAATGCAAACATGTAATGAAAACATTATTAGTGCCGTGTGCACAGTGAGGGCAGTGAGCAACACACAAAATAGAATACAATTATAGACAGAACTTACAAATTTCCTTTACATGTGTCAACACAAAATAAGTGTACTTAGGAGTGGTAAACATTCCCTCTGCAAAGAGTAAAACGCTATAAAAACAAGATATTTGATTGTCCTCAAACTCTTCCACTGTGGAGCTCCTGCAAGTAGCTGCTGGGACCTGTTGGCTTGACAGCCCAGCTCCCAGTCTGTATACCAGCGCTGCTATTTCTGTGCTAAGCAGCAGTAACAGCAGTGCAAATCTAGATACACAGATTAACTGGTTAACCACTTGACTGCCAGAAGATTTATTCCGCTTCATGGCCAAGCCTTTTTTTGTGATACGGCACTTTGTTACTTTAACTGGTAATTGAAGGGTCATGCAACGATAGATAAAATTGATGATTGATTTTCCCCACAAACAGAGCTTTCTTTTGTTGGTTATTTTTTGCACTACAAACAAAAAATAAAAAATCAACAAGGGCACAATGTGTTTTACTTTCTGCTATAAAACATATTCCATAAATGAAAGTGGAGTTCCACCCATATAAAAGTCAGCAGCTACAAAAAAAGAAACGAAGCCTCGCTTCTCTTCCCAGCGCCAGCATTGTGACTGTGGGCGCCCCGGCTGCACTGCGCATGCACGAGCCATGCTGCATGCTACAATTGGCTGGGCAATCTTCTGGAACCTGTGACGTGTCCCAGAAGATTGCATGGAGGAAGGGGTGGGGGAAGAGGTGAACTTCCTTCTGGGGCAGCGTGGAGCCAGGGGAGGAAGTGGGAGCTGGATGCCCCTAAAAATACATTTTTAGGGGTATTTTAAGGGCGCTCCCCTCACCAAAAAAATGACATGCCAAATTTGGCATGTCAGGGGGTCACCACCATCAAGTCTCAAGTTAAATTTTTGGGTGCAACTCTGCTTTTTTTTTTTTTTTTTTTTAAGTTTCTTCATTTACGTGAATGTTATAGTCTCTACAACAGTCTTTCTCAACTCCAGTTCTCAAGGTGTCCCAACAGGTCATGTTTTCAGGATTTCCCTCAGATGAAACGGCTCTGGTAATTACTAAGGCAGTGAAACTGATCAAATCACCTGTGCAAAATAATGGGAAGGCTGAAAACATGACCTGTCGAGGCACCTTGAGGACTGGAGTTGAGAAACCCTGGTCTACAAAACTATGAGCTATATTTAGGTTTTTAATTTTATATATATATATATATATATATATATATATATATATATATATATATATATATATATATATATATATATATATATATATATATATATATATATATATATATACACACACACACTAGTAATGGCGATGATCACCGACTTGTAGCAGAACTGTAATATTGTGGTGGACAAACTGACACTATGTGGGAACCAGTGACACTAATACAGTGATGACTGCTAAAAATATACACTGTCACTGTACTAATGACACTGGCTGGGAAGGGGTTAAACATCAGGGGCGAACAAACGGTTAAATGTGTGCCTAGCCAGTGTTTTTATGTACCGTTTGCTGCTTTCACTAGGAGAAGAGATTGATTCTAGTCCCTGCTTTGCAGAGACACAGAATACATCCCCCCCCCCCCCCCCCCCCCCCGTGTCAGAACGGAGATAGGCTTTTCTTACATAGGCATATCTCAGCTCTCTGTGTTTTACTGACGATCGGCGGGTGCCTGGAGGACTTTGAGTGCCTGGCACCCGCAGATCGGCTTCTACTGTGATTTATCACCTGCCACTATGTAGCAGTAGATGTGCAATAGGCCGTTCAGCAAGCGGTTAAAGAGAAAAGCGAATGCTGGCCATACGCTATGCGGGGAAAAAAAAATAAAAAAATCATCCGAAATTCAGTCATTTGGACAGTTGGTTGGGTTTTCGGCCAGTTAACCACTTTCAGACCGGACCATTTTGCTGGTAAATGACCAGAGGTCTTTTTACACTTTGGCACTGCGCTGCTTTAACTGGTAATTGCGCGGTCATGCAATGTTGTACCCAAACAAAATTTTGCGTCCTTTTCTTCCCACAAATAGAGCTTTCTTTTGATGGTATTTGATTGCCTCTGCGATTTTTATTTTTTGCGATATAAACGTAAAAAGACCGCAAATTTTGAAAAAAAATGATATTTTCTACTTTTTGTTATTAGAAAAATCCAATAAACTCAATTTAGTCATACATTTAGGCCAAAATGTATTCAGCCACATGTCTTTGGTAAAAAAAAAGTCAATAATTGTATATTTATTGGTTTGCGCAAAAGTTGTCACATCTACAAACTAAGGTACGTTTTCTGGAATTTACGCAGCTTTTAGTTTACGACTGCCTATCTCATTTCTTGAGGTGCTAAAATGGCAGGGCAGTACAAAACCCCCCAAATGACCCCATTTTGGAAAGTAGACACCCTAAGGAAATTGATAAGAGGCATGTTGAGCCCATTGAATATTTTATTTTTTTGCCTCAAGCGATTGAATAATGACAAAAAAAAATTTTTTTTTTTTTTTTTTACACAAAGTTGTCACTAAATGATATATTGCTCACACATGCCATGGGCATATGTGAAATGACACCCCAAAATAAATTTTGCTGCTTCTCCTGAGTACGGGGATACCACATATGTGGGACTTTTTGGGAGCCTAGCCGCGTACGGGGCCCCGAAAACCAAGCACCGCCTTCAGGCTTTCTAAGGGCGTAAATTTTTGAGTTCACTTCTCACTACCTATTACAGTTTTGAAGGCCATAAAATGCCAAGATGGCACAAAACCCCCACAAATGACCCCATTTTAGAAAGTAGACACCCCAAGCTATTTGCTGAGAGGCATGTTGAGTCCATGGAATATTTTATATTTTGCCACAAGTTGCGGGAAAATTACAAACTTTTTTTTTTTTTTTTTTTTTTTTTCACAAAGTTGTCACTAAATGATATATTGCTCACGCATGCCATGGGCATATGTGAAATGACACCCCAAAATAAATTCTGCTGCTTCTCCTGAGTACGGGGATACCACATATGTGGGACTTTTTGGGAGCCTAGCCGCGTACGGGGCCCCGAAAACCAAGCACCGCCTTCAGGCTTTCTAAGGGCGTTACAGTTTTGAAGGCCATAAAATGCCAAGATGGCACAAACCCCCCCCAAATGACCCCATTTTGGAAAGTAGACACCCCTAAATTTAGGGGTACACTAGTGAGACTAGGTAATAAATGGCGGGTGCCCTGAAACTATAAAAAAATAACTAACCAACCAGCGTCACCTGTAACAGTTATATGGTGATCACTGGTGAAAGGGTTAACTAGGGGGCAATCAGGGGGCTTTATGCGGTAGTATATGGGGGTCCCTGGCGCTATAAAAAGCTGCGGCGAACCTAAATACCTACCTGCCTAACTAGCGTCACCTGTGACACTAATACAGCGATCAGAAAAACGATCGCTTATTAGGCTGGGTTCACACTGGAGCGATGCGGGAACGCCACGAATGCGCGGCGGGTTCCCGCATCGCATGCCTCCCGGCGGCAGTTCACACTGCCCTATGCGAACTGCTGGGAGTGTCAGTGAAATGTTACTGACACCCCCAGATCAGTTCGCATATCGCAGTGCGATCTGCAAACTCGGATCGCATGGTGTGAACACCCATGCGATCCGATTCTGCTGCGGGCCAAAAAAAGGTCCCGTGCGAATTTGCGGCGGGTGCGGCGAATGGCTGAACTCGAATCGCACAGAGATCGGATGTGATTTGCACTGCAGTGCGGTGCGAATCACATCCGTTCTCATAAACCGCTGCAATGTGAACCCAGCCTTAGTGACACTGGCGACGGGGGTGATCACGGGGTTAAACCTTTATTTGGGGGGGTTAGGGGGGTACCTTAGAACTAAAGGGGGCTAACCCTAACTGCCCTAACAGTTATTAGTCACAAATGACACCCGCCGGGTGATCAGGGGGTTAAACCTTTATTAGGTAATAAATGGCGGGTGCCCTGAAACTATAAAAAAATAACTAACCAACCAGCGTCACCTGTAACAGTTATATGGTGATCACAGGTGAAAGGGTTAACTAGGGGGCAATCAGGGGGCTTTATGCGGTAGTATATGGGGGTCCCTGGCGCTATAAAAAGCTGCGGCGAACCTAAATACCTACCTGCCTAACTAGCGTCACCTGTGACACTAATACGGCGATCAGAAAAATGATCGCTTATTAGGCTGGGTTCACACTGGAGCGATGCGGAAACGCCGCGAATCCGCGGCGGGTTCCCGCATCGCATGCCTCCCGGCGGCAGTTCACACTGCCCTATGCGAACTGCTGGGAGTGTCAGTGAAATGTTACTGACACCCCAGATCAGTTCGCATATCGCAGTGCGATCTGCAAACTCGGATCGCATGGTGTGAACACCCATGCGATCCGATTCTGCTGCGGGCCAAAAAAAGGGTCCCGTGCGAATTTGCGGCGGGTGCGGCGGGTGTGGCGAATGGCTGAACTCGAATCGCACAGAGATCGGATGTGATTTGCACTGCAGTGCGGTGCGAATCACATTCGTTCTCATAAACCGCTGCAATGTGAACCCAGCCTTAGTGACACTGGCGACGGGGGGTGATCACGGGGTTAAACCTTTATTGGGGGGGGGTTAGGGGGGCACATTAGAACTAAAGGGGGCTAACTCTAACTGCCCTAACAGTTATTACAGTCACAAATGACACCAATGCAAAAAAAAAAAAAAAAAAAAAAAAAAATGACATTGGTGTCACTGTGACTGGGGGGCAGGGGTAATTGGGGGGGTGATCGGGGGGTAAAGGGGGGGTGTGAGTGTGCCTGGCATGTTCTACTGTGTGTGTAGAGTGTTGGTGCAACTCACCGATCCGCTCTCCTCCGTGTCGGAACGAAAACTACCGACACGGAGGAGAGAATACATCACTTCCTCTCCTGTGTTTACATTACAGGAGAGGAAGTGATGTCACCGGGGATTTCCATTCGTCGAGAGCGATCGCGAGGGGGTGGCCATGAATGAATGGCCGCCCCCTCATCCCGGATCGCTCTCGACGGAATGCCGACCGCCGCAGGCACCGGGGGGGGGGCCCGATCGGGCCCCCCACCCGCGGGCAGGCAGGGACTTATATATACGCCCATATGCCTGCCCGTGCCATTCTGCCGACGTATATCGTCGTGCGGCGGTCGGCAAGTGGTTAATGGGCACAAATAGCAAATCGTTTGGGACGTTTTTGAGCAGAAAAACAAGGACAACTTTGGGAATTTTCCTCCCAACGAATTATAAATTGAAAGGTTAATGTGTTTCTCGTCCAAACTGTTTGCACTAGGTATATGTGAAAAAATAAAAAATGTATACATGTCCATTGAACGATTTATCGGTCATTACATGATGGTACTATCCTTTGCTCTCACGGCTGAATGTTTTGTTTTTTTTCTAAAATGGGTTTGAACAGTTTTTCAGATAGAGTATGGCCAGCCTTACGCACACACATGAAAAACGTGGTGCACAGGGGAGACCTATTTGCAATCACTATTAAGAGTTCCCATCCTATGAAAGTATATAAACATTAAAGTGGATCTACACCCAAAAAAGGAGAAACTCCGCTTGTCTGCCTCACCGCCAAATCCCCCCCCGGCCATATTTGGCACCTTTTTTTTTTTGGGGGGGGGGGGGGGGTGTTAAAATCTCCACCCAAAAGGGGAAGATCTGTTTGTCTGCCTCCTCCTCCATCCCTGCCATATTTGGCACCTTTTGGGGGTTGGGAGGTACAATCTCCACTTGTCTGCCTCCCCCCCCCGCCATATTTGCCACCTTTTGGGTGTTGGGGGGTACAATCTCCACCCAAAAGGGGAAACTCTTTTGGGTGTGATCACTCTCACTCTTACTGGCACATGGCACCTCATGGCAAAGAACTCTGAGGATCTGAAAATAAGAATTGCTGCTCTACATAAAGATGGCCTAGGCTATAAGAAGATTGCCAAGACCCTGAAACTGAGCTGCAGCATGGTGGCCAAGACCATACAGCGGTTCATCAAGACAGGCTCCACTCAGAACAGGCCTGGCCATGGTCGACCAAAGAAGTTGAGTGCACGTGGTCAGTGTCATATCCAGAGGTTGTCTTTGGGAAACAGACTTATGAGTGCTGCGAGCATTGCTGCAGAGGTTGAAGGGGTGGGGGTCAGACCATACGCTGCACACTGCATCAAATTGGTCTTGGGTTATTTTGAGGGGACGGCAAATTTACACTGTTATACAAGCTGTACACTCACTACTTTACATTGTAGACAAGTGTCATTTCTTCAGTGTGGTGTTATATATGTGATTCTGCACAGAACGATCACATTGTAGCACTAAATCTGGGAAGTGATTTAACAACAGATAAATCCAGATGTCATGCACCTCCTCTTCAGACTTAATTCATAGGAGGAGATGTACTAAAACTGGTGCACACAGAGCCTGGTGTAGCTCCTGCATAGTAACCAATCAGCTTCTAACTTCAGCTTGTTCAATTAAGCTTTGACAATAAAACCTGGAAGCAGGTTTCTATGCAGAGATGCACCAGATTTTGTATGCCCCAGTTTTATTAAACTCTCTCCCCCCCCCCCCCCCCCCCATAGTATGTGCCTTCACTTTTTACAAAATAGGCAGATTTCCTGCAATTCAAAAAAAGAAAAAGAAAAAAAAAGAAAAAAAAAAAAAAAGGCTCACCAATACATTTTGAACACCTTTTAACCACTACAATACAGGGCACTTTCGCCCCCTTCCTTCCCAGCCCAATTTTCAGCTTTCATCGCTCTAGCGCTTTCAGTGACAATTGCGCGGTCATGCTACACTGTACCCAAATGAAATTGTTATCATTTTGTTCGCACAAATAGAGATTTATTTTGGTGTTATTTATTCACGACTCCGGTTTTTTATTTTTTGCGATATAAGCGCAAAAAAGCGGAAATTTGGAAAAAAAAGCAATATTTTCTTTTTCCTATTTTAAAAGAAATCCAATAAAATCAAATTTTGGCATAAATTTAAGCCAAAATGTATTCTGCTACATGTTTTTGGTAAAAAAAAAATTCCGCTAAGTGTATAATAATTGGTTTGTGTGATCACGGACATATGTACGCAAATGATCATGTACATATGTGTGCAGGTGATCACGTACATATGTGTGCAGATAATCATTGGGACATGTGATTTTAGTGGGACATATGTGGGGGACATGTTTTTTTATTAGAGACATGTGTTTTTATTATTTGGGGACATGTATGTTTTGGGGACATGTGTGTTTTGGGACATAGGTGGGGACTGTGTTTACACTGTGTTGTGTGTGGTGTGTTTACACTAGGCTGGTGATCAGTGAGTAAAAAGCTGTAAAAACAGCTCATACTCACTGATCATCAGCCGGCTGCAGCGATCTGCTCTCCTCTCCTCAGCGATGACTTCTGTGTGAGGAGAGGAGGAGCAGATTGCCTAGCAACCGGCTGTTTGTTTACATCACATGACGGCCATGATTGGACACGGCCGTCATGTGATCAGGGGGGCCAATCACAGAGCCCTCCTGCCGATCTGAGATGTGCTGTGTCCGGGTGACACGAGCACATCGGGATCGCGCCGCTGCGCGGGCACGCGCAATCCCGCTACTTCTGAAGGACGTTCCTGAACGTCCTATCAGAAGTAGACGGCTCCCACCCGGCCGTATATATGAATTGGCCGGGTGGGAAGTGGTTAACAATGGACCTAAAAAATCTGCATCATCACATAAGCAGAACCCCCAACTTACCATGCTCTTTGCCAGTCAGCAGATAAAGCAGGTGACATAAAGATGGGCACTGTGGGAGAAATAAAAAAAATATTACCAAACGATATAATGAGAGATAAAATATTAGTGCCAATCTACAAATAAGATACCTCTACCAGGGTACTGGACAGTTTTTTTTTTATTTTATTTTTTTATTTATGCGTCCCATGGTTGACAAAACTGTCCATGATAAAATAAAGGAGACATGAGAATATACACAGTGATGACAGCGTTGTCGCCTAAACAGTGTAGAAGACTGTCTAAATAAATAGAACCACTTGAAGACCAGGCCTTTCCTTGTACTTTTTTGTTTACAAGTTTTTTGCTAGAAAATTACTTATAACCACCAAACATTATAGAATTTTTTTTTAGCAGAGACCCTAGTGAATAAAATGTTGATTGTTGCAATTTTTTATGTCCCACGGTATTTGCGCAGCGGTTTTTCAAAAGCAATGGTTTTAAAAAAAGTTAAAAAATACAAAATACACTTTAATTAAAAAAAAAAAAAAGAAAAAAAAAAAAAAAAAACACAAATCACAATAAATACAGCAATTTGTTTTCTAAAATATGAAAGGTGATGTTACACCGAGTAGATAGATACCCAACATGTCACACTTTAAAATAGTGCTCGCTCGTGGAATAGCGGCAAACTACGGTACTTCGAAACCTCCATAGGCGACGCTTTAACATTTTTACAGGTTACCCTTTTAGAGTTACAGGAGGAGGTCTAGCAGAAGAATTATTGCTCTTGCTCTAATGTTCGTGACGATACCTTATGTGTGTGGTGCAAACACCATTTACATATGCATGTGTGACCTACCTAAGGGTTCACTTCTGCGCATGAGCATGGATTTTTGGGGGGGGGGGGGGATAGTGCTTTAAATATTTTTTATTTATTTTTACACTGTCCCTTTAAAAAAAAAAAAAACAAACATGTAGGACTTTTATTCCTATTACAAGGAATGTAAACATCTTATGTAATAGAAATAGGGATTACAGGTCCTCTTTATGAAAAGATCTGGGGTAAAAAAATAAAAATAATTTCTCCTTGCGTTAAAAAAAAAAGAAAAAAAAAAAAAAAAAAAAAAGTCTCTTTGGGTGAGGTTTCATCACCGACATTAGAAAATTTAGCAAAAAAGTACTGTGACGGATCCAATCCCACACTCTGAGTGCTTCCGTCAGTATACCGCTTCCCAAGTCTGAATATAGATATCAGATATTCCAACCACTCACAAGCACAAAACGACACAACACTTGCTTAGCTGCTCAACATGGACTGATTTATTAGAACCAAAATGCCAAGTCTTTATAATACAGTAGAAGACTAAAACCTAGCCTAATTAGCATGAGCTAATTATCTAATCATTGACCCAGACTAGTTGTCTGAGAGACAGGACTTTTCAGGGTAAGACTTTGTCTCCTAGCTCACCGATTGACTATTCAATGCACATTACCATAAACATCAACACAGGGTTAATTAGCACAAACTACAACGTGTGGAATATCCTTACAAGCCAGACTAGACTCATTTACACAACAGACAGGTGGCTGGAGTTGATGACATTAGCATCTAACAGTTTGTGTCCCAACAGTGTGATTCAGTTAATATGGCAAACACATATCCAGTCTGTGTGTCTTGGGGGGACATGGATCTGAATCCAAGTAACACCACCTAAGGGGTCCCCAGGCATACAGCTCACAAAGCACCATTCCCCCAAATGCCAGGGCCCATAATCGCAAGGCAAGAGGCTTGCATTCTGTCCCCTCCAACAGCCTCTGTCTGTCACATTTCTCCCCTTTCGGCAGGAGACTAACACAGGAGGAGACCCCAGATGGGTTGACTCTGAAGTTAGTCAGCGATTCCAGTCCCCCAATGCCGGTATCCACACAGTGCCCCAAACAAATTGGTCCAAACAGAGTATTCAGATAATAGTAAATCGTTATTCCTGCGCTGCTCCTAGTAAAAGGTTATTTATATGAATAGCTGCATACACCGATATGGACCAAGCCGTGTCCACTAGGGAAAGTATGTAAGGAACGTTGATGTCGCACTATTCTTACCCTATTCTGGGTAGGGGGCTGTTACACCTTCTGCTCTATCTAGTAACATATAAATGACTCTCAGAACATATATATATTTGAATATAGGATATCTTCTAGATGGCTCTATATGATTAGAAATTCATTATGGTGTAGGTATTTTATAGAAAGAAATATAGAATAAGGTGCCAAGAAAAGGATTCAATTTTAAAAGTTGCACTCTTAAAAAACCATAAACACACTTGCAGAGGTGCTAACACCCAGTGATGTTGGGTGTATATAAAACTATTGGAAGTACATCATACAATTATCAAATAGTTTCCAATAATTCTTTAATTTAAATTTTAATTTAGTCTTATTTATCTATTTACAAATATTAAAATACCACTGAGCTAACTTTAATAATATATAATCATCTAATTATCCTTTTTTTGAACATTATTCTTTATATTTTTATATATTTTTTATATATTTTTTGAGATGTGGTTTGTATTTTAAAGATATATTTTTTATATTTTTATGGGTGCATCAGCAAGAGCGTCCTTCCATTCCCCGGTTTTATATTTATATATATTTTTTAATCTCTTAATGTTCCTCAATTCTGCTTGGAGATCTCTCTTTATAGGAATATAGCATTAGTAGAAACATCATAGAACCATTTGACCCAATTTTGTTAACTTAAAAAAACTCATGCCCCTGCAGATTCAGTATGTTATTCTAACCAAAAAGATGGCGGCGGCCTTAGTAGGCGACAGATTTGGCGGGAATCCGCCCACCTGACGCAAGATGGGTGTCTCTGTGAAAGGATTACTTAGTCATGAGACACCAACAACGGAAGATAGCCTGTCACTATGAAATAAATTTCCATTTATGCTTAGCAAACACTATATTGGATTATCCATCTCTCTGCATCTGCTGATCGCAGAATGGTGACAACCATGACTGCGATATGTAAAATTAGGAGCCCGCTCGACAGAGAGAAGGGGCAGTGCTTTGTATGTGGGTCTCTCTCTATATACCGAGTCTAGTGGTGTTAGAGAGATATTACACACACCGCTGACCCGGATTTCAAGAAAATGGCGGCCATAGAACCCTCTATTGGTATAACACAAAATGGCCGACCAATATTAATTAATTTACACAGACTATTTATATGCAAATTATGTCCTTTCCCAGCATTCCCTGATGAAGTCACGAGTTGTGATGCTACGCGTAGGGACAGGGAAGGACGCTGTATGCCGAATCACACTGCACGAGTTCGCTGCTCGTCGGATAAACGTTTTTAAAGAGACCTCTCGAGTACCCTACGTTTATTGCTAATAAAAATTGGATATATTTTAAAAGACCTACTACACTATGGTTTGCTTTCTCTGATTAAACTGGGCTCTATGGAGATAAACTAAAGGAGGATAGTGGAGCTGGAGAGAGGAGTCTTAAAGTGACCTGCACCTGTGCTGTGACCATTTTCTTGCCAAATGTGCTTTTGTGCAGAGAGTGAAGGAGAGATGCAGATCCAGAAAGAGGAGCCTTAAAAGGGACCCTCACTTATACACTTTTGTCTCCTTGCCTTGAGGTAAGGGGCCATTACTCAAGTGTGTTGACACAGTGAAGAGAACACTGGGAAGTGGTTACCGGATTCGCATGCACATTGGTTATCACGGAAAAGCATGTGCACTTTAACCACTTCAGCCCCGGACCAATTTTCAGCCTAAGGACCAGAGGTCTTTTTACAATTTCGCACTGCAATGCTTTAACTGGTAATTGTGCAGTCATGCAATGTTGTACCCAAACGAAATTTGCATCCTTTTCTTCCCACAAATAGAGCTTTCTTTTGATGGTATTTGATTACCTCTGCAATTTTTATTTTTTGCGATGTAAATGGAAAAAGACCGAAAATTTTGAGAAAAAAAAGATATATTTTCTAATTTTTGTTATAAGAAAAATCGAATAAACTCAATTTTAGTCATACATTTAGGGCAAAATGTATTCAGCCACATGTCTTTAGTAAAAAAAATGTCAATAAGCGTATATTTATTGGTTTGCGCAAAAGTTATAGCGTCTACAAACTAGAGTACATTTTCTGGAATTTACACAGCTTTTAACCACTTCAATACCGGGCACTTAAACACCTTCCTGCCCAGACCAATTTTGAGCTTTCAGCGCTGTCGCACTTTGAATGACAATTGCGCGGTCATGCTACACTGTACCCAAATTAAATTTGTATCATTTTTTTCCCACAAATAGAGCTTTCTTTTGGTGGTATTTGATCACCTCTGCGGTTTTTATTTTTTGCTAAACAAATAAAAAAATACCGAAAATTTTGAAAAAAATAATGTTTTTTTTTGTTTCAGTTTCAAAACTTTGCAAATAAGTAAGTTTTCTCCTTCACTGATGGGCACTGATGGGGTTACACTGATGGGCAATGATAATGCGGCACTGATGGGCACCGATGAGGCGGCACCAATGAAGTGGCACTGATGAGGTGGCATTGATGGACACCGATATGTGGCACTGATAGGCGGCACTGATGGGTGGCACTGATGAGCGACACGGATGGGCACTGATAGGTGGCACAAATTGGCATGGATAGGTGGCACAGGTGGGCATGGGTTAGGTGGCACAGGTGGGCATGGGTAGGCAGCACAGGTGGGCATGGGTAGGCACCGATAGGCGGCACAGATGGGAACTGATAGGCGGCATTGTATTATAATATATTATACTAATGGATGCCAATCAATAATGCATGCCAATCAGTGATGCCCATTGTAGGCACTGATTGGCATCCATTATGGGCACTGATTGGCATCCATTGTGGCACTGATTGCAATCCCTGGTGGTCTAGGGTGGCATACCTTGTCCTTGGCATCCCTGGTGGTCTAGTGGCGTCCCTGGTGGTCCAGTGTGGGCATCCTCGAGGGGGCTGTGCTGATAATCGATCAGCACAGACCCCCCCTGTCAGAGGAGCAGCCGATTGGCTCTCCTCTACTCGCGTCTGACAGACGCGAGTGAGGAAAAGCCGATCACCGGCTTTTCCCATTTACACTGTGATCAGCCGTGATTGGACACGGCTGATCACGTGGTAAAGAGTCTCAGTCGGAGACTCTTTACCGAGATCGTAGTTGCCGGGTGTCAGACTGACACCCCGCAACAACGATCGCCGCGATGCGCGCCCCCGGGGGCGCGCAGCGGCTCATAATCCTGATCACGTCATATGACGTCCGGTCAGGATTATGAAACCACTTTGCCGCCGTCTATTTGCTATAGGGCGGGCGGCAAGTGGTTAATTTATGACTGCCTATCTCATTTCTAAAAAGGCAGGGCAGTACAACCCCCCCCCCCCCCCCCAAATGACCCCATTTTGGAAAGTAGACACCCCAAGGAAATTGCTGAGGGGCATGTTGAGCCCATTGAATATTTTTTTTTTGTCCCAAGTGATTGAATAATGACACACAAAAAAAAAAGTTTACAAAAAGTTGTCATTAAATGATATATTGCTCACACATGCCATAGTTATATGTGGAATTGCACCCCAAAATATATTCTGCTGCTTCTCCTGAGTACGGGGATACCACATATGTGGGACTTTTTGGGAGTCTAGCCACGTACGGCACCCCGAAAACCAATCACTGTCTTCAGGATTTCTAAGGGTGCAAATTTTTGATTTCACTCCTCACTACCTATCACAGTTTCGAAGGCCATAAAATGCCAAAATAGCACAACCCCCCCCCCCCCCAAATGACCCCATTTTGGAAAGTAGACACCCCAAGCTATTTACTGAGAGGCATGTTGAGTCCATGAAATATTTTATATTACAATTTTTTTTTTTTTTTTTTTGCACACAGTTGTCACTAAATGATATATTGCTCAGACATGCTATGGGCATAAGTCAAATTATACCCCAAAATAAATTCTGCTGCTTCTCCCGAGTACGGGGATACCACATGTGGGGGACTTTTTGGGAGCCTAGCCACGTACGGGACCCCGAAAACCAAGCACTGCCTTCCAGGTTTAAATATAAAACGCTACCAAAAAAAACTGTTAGCGATCGCAGGGATCAGGCCTGACTCTGCGATTGCTGCAGTTATGTGTTTAGTGTTTTGTAAGTGACAGTGATCGATACTGCACTTGGGTGGGCTGGGCGGAGGGGCAAAACGCAGGTGCTAGCAGGTAACTGGGCTGATCATGCTAACAATGCGTTTTTTTGGAACCCTAAACTGCTGGGGACGCTAGTATAGATCTGATCAGATCAGATATTGATCTGTTCAGATACTATACCACTACAGGAGGTTTATGCTTTGCGCGTGGGTGTTAGCGGTACTGGCACTAACCTAGCGCTGCCTGGGGCGACGCAGACCCTGACCCTAAAACCTAATTGATATTACCCGCCGGGTGATCAGGGGGTTAAACCTTTATTGGGTAATAAATGGTGGGTGCCCTGATGCTATAAAAAGCAAACTAACCAGAGTCACTCGTAACACTTATACGGTGATCACTGGTGAAAGGGTTAACTAGGGGCAATCAGGGGGTTCAAATTTTTATTAGGTAGTATATGGGGGGTCCCTGGCGCTATATAAAAACCTGACGGGGAACCCAAATAACTAACTGGCTAACCAGCATCACCAGTGACACTTATACTGTGGTATACTCGCTGGTGAAAGGGTTAACTAGGGGCAATCAGGGGGTTAAAACCATTATTGGGTAGTATATGGGGGTACCTAGCGCTATAAAAACCTGGCGGTGAACCTAAAAAAAATAACTAGCTACCTAGCGACACTAATGCAGCGATCAGAAAAACAATCGCTTAGTGACACTGGCAAAAGGGGGTGAAAGGGTTAACTCTAGGGGCAATCAGGGGGTTAAACCTTTATTGGGGGGTGGTAGGGGCCTACCCTGGACCCAAAACTAACTGCCCTGACACTTTTTACTGTCACAACTGTCACTGAATGCAGTGATCAGTAAATAAATGATCACTGCAATCAGTGACACTGTGACTGGGAGGGGGGGCGGGGGGTGGGTTTGTGTGCCTGTGTGTGCCTACATGTTAGTGTAGTGTTTTGTGCACTTACTTTCAGTGTTTTCCTCGTAGTCCGGTCAAAAAAACCGCCCCGAGGAGAATGACATCACTTCCTCCCTGCCTGTGTTTACTATACACAGCGGGAGGAAGCTTCTCATTCGCCAGGAGCGATCGAGAGGGGGTGGCCAGAAACCAACGGCCATCCCCTCATCCCGGATCGCTCCTGAAGTGAAACGGACCGCCGCATCCAGCGGGAGGGGGTCCGATCGGACCCTCCACCCGCTGGAAGGCAAGCACGTACATGTACGTGCTTGTGCCTGTACATGCCATTCTGATGACGTACATTGGCATGCGGCGGTCCTTAAGTGGTTAAGAGACTTTTTTTCTCTTTCTTGTTGAACTTTGGTGTCTTTTCTTTTATATATATATATTTTTACACACCCTGCTTTCCATTAGCTCTGTAGGGTGTTTATCAAAATATTTTTGTTCATTTATTTATTGTTCACTACAAATTACTATTGTTTGGACTCTTTTTATACATTTTTTTAGATTTTTTGCAGTCTTTGAGGTTAGTGCATGGGACCAGTTTACACTCGTCACTGAAGTTCCACACGCACAATTTGTTCTTAAAATCATTCACTTTACTCTTATTTTCTTTTTTGGATATACAAATTTTACGCACCCAGTGCGATACCCATTTCTCCACATTAATACAATTTCTTTTGGATCATCTATACTTTTGGTTGTTAACACCTCTGTAGGGTGTTTCAATTTCTGACACATTGCACTTTATATTTATTAATGTTTTTTTATTAATGTTTCTAGGACTTCAAATCTGAGTGTGATACCCATTATCCCACATTAATAAAACATTTTTGGATCATTTATACTTTAGTGTGTTAGCACCTCTGTAGGGCGTTTACATTTTGTCACTTTTGCACTTTATATTTATTTTGACACTTCACATATCTTACTATATTTAACATTGTTATTAATACCTTTACAATACCAGCCAACACTAGGCAATATATTAATGAATCCGTTTTTAGTTCTGTTTAGCATATTTGAAGTAGTTGCACTTACCTGATGAGCACGGGGCACCTTTCTTTCACGCAATATTGATGTAATTTAACCACTGGAGATCCGCGCTATAGCCGAATGACGGCTACAGCGCAGACCTGCTTTGCCGGGACGACGTCTATTGACGTCGTCCCGTGCACGAGCGGCCTGCGCGGCACGCTCTGTGGTCAGCGAGTCTATGAGACTCGCCTGATCACGGATCGGAGCAAGGGGTCGATTCCCGACCCCTTACCACGTGATCAGCTGTCAACCAATGACAGCTGATCATGTGACACAACAGAACCGGTAATTGGCTATTTTTCCTCCTCACGCTGACAGCGCGAGGAGAAAAGAAAAAAGCTGATCACCGGCGGCCGCGAGAGGGACTTTAGTCCCGATCACAGCCAGCTCATCAGTGCCCACCTGCCCCCTAGATATTAAAAAAGTGCCACCCATCAGTGCCCATAGTGCCACCCATCAGTGCCCACAATCTGCCTCAACAACAGTGCTGCACCTCAGTGCCACATATCCGTACCCATCAGTGTCATCTACCAGTTCCCATCAGTGCCCAGTGCCACCCAACAGTGCCACCTATCAGTGCCCATCAGTCCCATCTATCAGTGGTACCCATCAGTGCCACCCGTGCCACCTTAACTGTGCCTATCAGTGCCCACCAGTGCCGCCTCATCAGAGCATTTCAATGAAGAAGAAAAATGACCTGTTTGCAAAATTTTATAACAAACTATTAAACATTTTTTTTTTTTGCATCTTTTTTGTTTGTTTAGCAAAAAATAAAACTCCCAGCTGTAATTAAATACCACCAAAAGAAAGCTCTATTTGTGGGGAAAAAAATGATAAAAATGTCATTTGGGTACAGTGTTATAGGGCCCCGCAATTGTCATTCAGAGGGGGGTTTAAGTGCCCAGTAAGCAAGTGGTTAAACACATAAGTTAAGAGTTGAAAAGTTATATGTATACAATAGTTGCCTCCGTAGGGCGTTTATTTTTTTTTATAATGCGGTAACATCCAACACTAACACACTTCCGATAGTTTTATATACACCCAACATCACTGGGTGTTAGCACCTCTGCAAGTGTGTTTATGTTTTTTTTTAAGAGTGCAACTTTTAAAATGGAGTCCTTTTCTTGGCACCTTATTCTATAGTTCTTTCTATAAAATACCTACACCATAATGAATTTCTAATCATATAGAACCATCTAGAAGATATCATATATTCAAATATATATGTTCTGAGAGTCATTTATATGTTACTAGATAGAGTAGAAGGTGTAACAGCCCCCTACCCAGAATAGGGTAAGAATAGCGCGACATCAACTTTCCTTACAGAGTATTCCTCACCCAGCCAACCTCTGCCTCTCTCAGAGAACATATCCGCAGCTGGGGAGAGGCCTGGACTGACCCTTCTCCCTGGAGTCTTTTCAGCCCCTGGAGAGAAGTAGGGCTGAAACTATTATTATCGTTGTCAACGATTTTCATTATCGATTAGTTGGTCCGCACCATGCAATCCGCGGCCTTTCGCCGCGGCTTCGGCCTAGCTCCGGAGCTGGCGGCCATCTTGGTACACCCGTTGGCGGCGAGCTGCGCGCTGACGTCACCCCCAGCGCGTTGTTCAGCCTGTGTCAGCCCAAGTGAAGGAATTCTGGAGGAGTCACGCTGGATGCCTTGCCTGCCCTCATTCAAAACGTCTTTTATGCAGGTACCACTACATTTATTACCTAATCTAACCTAATAACTAACTACTATCTATTAGATAGTAGTTAGTTATCTAATCCTATCTAAGCCTTTCCACTTGCTCGGCACAGCCACATTGTTGATTTAAATAAAAAGGTACAACACGATCTCTCCCCCCCAATAAAATGCAGCTTTTTACAAGCATAAAAACTTAGCATATCACTGACGATTTGCGCCAATAGGCATCCCGGGACTCATCACGGCGGTCTGTTTGGAGGAACTTTGGCGAGCTTGGCGCAAATCATCAGTGATATGCTGACTATGTTTTTATGCTTGTAATAAGCTAATTGGGGGGGAGATAGTGTTATACCTTTTATTTAAATAACCATTGTGGCTGTGGGGGGAGGGGATAGCGTTATTTTTTTTGCTGATCCAATCCATGACTCTGATCCGAGGAACGATCCGATCTGTGAGTTTTGTTGATCCGTTTGCACCCCTAGTCCGCACCTTCCCCCCTGCTGGTCCGTTAGAATCCTGTGTATCCTCCCGTGTCCTACGCACCACGTCCATGAGCACGCAGCTACGCCTGCTTGCATTCTCCACCCAGCCGACGTCAGACCAGCAACGCGCCAGCACTGCTTTCGGCTCCTCCTCCCCCCAGCAGCCTTCACATAGACCCGCCGCAGAGCGCAGGCGTGGCGAGCCCTCGCCGGGCCGCTTTCCAGCGCTACCGTGATTGGAGGTTGTGCTCTGCACATGCGTGCATCCATCTCCCGGCTTCGGGGTGCCCTTCGCTCCATTCGGAGGAGTCGGCCGAGTCACGTGTGGCGGGTCCGGACTGAGACTCCGCCCCGGCACACCGAGGAGGAACCGCTGTCACCATGAAGGAGTAAGAAAACCCGAGACACCAGAGGGGGGGAACGGCACTGAGAGGAGGTGGGGCAGTGACACCATGTGAGAGGGGAGGAATGTGTCATCTATACGGGGGGGGGGGGGGGGGGACACGTGTATGTATGTATATATATATATATATATATATATATATATATATATATATATATATATATATATATATAATCTCCCTTTTCAGTTTTTTTTTTTTAAATCCAATTAATCGAAAAAATAATCAGCCGATTAATCGATTATGAAAATAATCATTAGTTGCAGCCCTAGAGAGAAGACAGGGTGACTGGGCTCACTCCAAGTTGTTGGGGATCTGGGCTGACCGCCAGCATCCCTGGGGTATACAAGTGGAGACTGAAGTTCCATCCATCGATATCGGCTCAAGCTGCAGTTGTGTGTAGGGGCCAGTAGCATTCTGTCCTGTTAGCACTTCAGCTGAGGACACCACATCATCCACCCCAGCTGACTTTTGGGGAGTCAGGCCGACTGCCCTGGCTCCCTGGAGCTCTGCAGCCATTACCAGTGCTGGGCAGAGGTTGGTAGCACACTGCCCGGTTGCCAGCGCTTCAGCTGGCTTGGTGTCATCATTCTGGCGCGCCGTCTGCTGTTGGAACTCCCTTTCACTGGTATTGTCTCCCAGGTGCATGAACCCTTGTTGGGGAGGGAAAATGTCTGCTTCTCGTCCCTTCATCTCTGAAATCCACTGGGGGAGAGGGACCATCACCTCCTCACCTTGGGCCTCCGAAACTGCCACAGGTGTGGAGCAGGGGTCTGAAGTACTCTGTCCTGCTGCAAGTACTTGAGCAGGTGATGCATAATCTATAACATCCTCTGATGAACAGTCCATTAAATCCATAAATTCTGTAATCTGTGGCTGAAGAGATGAGCCAACTGCCCCAGCTCCCTGGAACTCCACAGTTGCTGCTGGTGCTGGGCAGAGTTTAATAGCACTCTGCCCTGTTGCCAGCACTTCTGCTGGGGGCTCCACATCATCCGCTTCAGCTGTTAGGGCAAGAGGCTGGATTCCTCCACTCACAAACTGTGTAGCTGCCACTGGGGAGGTGAGCTGGCTGCTTCCCTTTCCGTTCCCTCATCTGGCTGCTGGGATGACATGTCTGTAGTACTGTCTCCCAGGTGCACAGATCTTTGCTGGGGAGGAAAGACTGCTTTCTTCACCCTGGCTGACAGTTGAGGAGGGACAACAAACACCTCCTCTCCCTTCTGCTGCTGGGAAGTGATCGTTACCTTCTCACCCTGAGCCTCCGGGACTGCCACAGATGTGGGGCAGAGGTCTTGGACCCTCTGCCCAGTGACCAGCGCTTCAGCTGGGGAAGTTCCTTGTAACTCCACAGATACTGCTGTTGGTGCTGGGCAGAGCACAGTGAAGTTAATACCAGCTCTTCTGCTGGAGGCTCATCAGGTTCTTCTTCCTCAGCATGAAAGTCTATCAAATCCCCTGTAACTGCAACTGGTGTCTGGGGATAGAGTTTCACCATCTCCTGTCCGTGGAACCCAGAAGATGCCAGTGCTGGGCAGAGGTTAGCAGAGCTCTGTCACCCATTGCTCCTGGGGCCGCTCTCCCAGGAATGCCATCTGCAATGCCCGTTGGTCACTGGCCCGTTGCTCTTGGGTTGGAAAGCCCCGTTTTATACCAGCGAGCTGGAGGGCTGCAATCCAGAGCTCCATCCGAATCTGCTGCCTGAGCTCCAGGTATTCATCCTCAGACACAGTCCTGGTGCATGCTGAAAGGATGATCCGCAGCAGCCCGGGAACTCTGATGCCAGGTCCATATCTGACCTAAGTCTGCTATCCTGAACTTGGATCCCAGTGGAGATTTGGATGTCCCAGACTGCAGAACGTGTCCCACTGCTTGCCAACAATGTGACAGATCCAATCCCACACTCCGATTGAGTGCTTCCGTCAGTATACCGCTTCCTAAGTCTGAATATAGATATCAGATATTCCAACCGCTCACAAGCACAAAACAAGAGGACACTTGCTTAGCTGCTCAACATGGACTGATTTATTAGAACCAAAATGCCAAGTACTTCTAAATACAGTAGAAGACTAAAACCTAGCCTAATTAGCATGAGCTAATTATCTAATCATTGACCCAGACTAGTTGTCTGAGAGATAGGACTTTTCAGGGTAAGACTTTGTCTCCTAGCTCACTGACTGACTATTCAATACACATTACCATAAACATAAACACAGGGTTTATTAGCACAAACAACGTGTGGAATATCCTTGCAAGCCAGACTAGACTCATTTACACAAACAGGTGGCTGGAGTTGATGACATTAGCATCTAACAGTTTGTGTCCCAACAGTGTGATTCAGTCTATTGCTAATATGGCAAATACATATCCAGAGTCTGTGTGTCTTGGGGGGACATGGATCTGAATCCAAGTAACACCACCTCAGGGGTCCCCGGGCATACAGTTCACAAAGAGCACCGTTCCCCCAAATGCGAGGGCCCATAATCCCAAGGCAAGAGGCTCGCATTCTGTCCCCTCCAACAGCCTCTCTCCCGGCTAGGTCTGTCACAAGTACCGTATTTATTGGCGTACAAAATGTGTCGGCGTATAACACGCACCCCAAGTTTAGGAGGGAAGTTTAAGGGGAGAAAAAAAAAAAACTTACATTTTAAAATGCCCATCAATGCAGCCTTGCCCATCATTGCAGAATGATAAGTGTCCGGCTGAAGCCCTGCCCAAGTGTCCGGCTGAAGCCCTGCCCAAGTGTCCGGCTGAAGCCCTGCCCAAGTGTCCGGCTGAAGCCCTGCCCAAGTGTCCGGCTGAAGCCCTGCCCAAGTGTCCGGCTGAAGCCCTGCCCAAGTGTCCGGCTGAAGCCCTGCCCAAGTGTCCGGCTGAAGCCCTGCCCAAGTGTCCGGCTGAAGCCCTGCCCAAGTGTCCGGCTGAAGCCCTGCCCAAGTGTCCAGCTGAAGCCCTGCCCAAGTGTCCAGCTGAAGCCCTGCCCAAGTGTCCAGCTGAAGCCCTGCCCAAGTGTCCAGCTGAAGCCCTGCCCAAGTGTCCAGCTGAAGCCCTGCCCAAAATTGCAGCATGATCTTTTAAATTATTGCGCCGCTGAGATAGACAGAGCCGGATGTCCTGTGTATTCAGCTCCTCTTGGATCGTCTCGCAGTCCCGCCCAGTTCCACCCCTTGGTCCGGCCAGGCTCCTATGATGGACACAACATCGGTCCAATGGCGGGATATAAAGGCTAGGAGGCGGGACTAGGCATGATTGCAAGCGGAGCCGAGCCTAGCCGAATACACTCGGCTCTGTCTATTTCAGCGGTGCCCATTCCCTCCTTACCCTCAGAGGCAGCAGTTCGGCGTATAACTTGCACCCACGATTTTCTCCTAATTTTAAGGGAAAAAAAGTGTGTGTTATACGCCGATAAATACGGTCATTTTTCTCCTTTACTGATGTGTGTTGATGAGGCTGTAATGATGTGCATTAATGAGGAGGCATTAATTGGCACTGTTGATCAGTGCCCCGATTATCAGTGTAGATGTCCCCTTTCACGCTTGATGGTTACCGGCTCTCCCTCTCCTCACGCTGTGACAGTCCGCGGGAAAGAAATGCTGATAACTGGCAAGTTTGTTTACACTGTGGTCAGCTGTGATTGGGCACAGCAGATCACATGGTAAAAGGCAGCTGTGATTGGTCCTTTACCCCGATCACAGAGCACACTGCATGCGCACCGCTGTGGTCATGCAGGGGAAGTGGATCTGAACTGGACGATCGTGCTGTAGCCGTCATTCGGCTATAGCTCGCTCAAGAAGGGGGGTTAACTGGCAATTGCATGGTCATGCAACACTGTACACAAACAAATTTTATATTTTTTCCCCCCACAAATAGAGCTTTCTTTTGGTGATGTTTGATCATCACTGGGTTTTTGATTTGTATTATATAAAGCTACTTTCACACTGGGGCAGGGCGTTAGCGGTAAAGCGCTGCTAGTTTTAGCAGCGCTTTACCGCTGTTATAGTTGCGCTTTTATCCCCGCTAGCGGCTGAATAACGCGTTAAAAGCGCATGCAAAACTCCACTGGCAAATTGTTTTTCAGGTGCTTCGACAGCGGTGCTCATTGATTTCAATAGGCAGGGGCGGTTTAGGAGTGGTGTATACATCGCTCCCCTCCACCGCCCCAAACACGCTACTTGCAGGACTTTTTTTTCCCCGTCCTGCAAGAGCACCGCCCCAGTGTGAAACCACTTGGGCTTTCACACTGGGGTGGATTTAGAGGCGCTTTTTGGGCAAAAACGCCTGAAAAGCGCCCCAGTGTGAAAGGGGTCTAAAACGGGGGGGGGGGGGGGGGGTAAAAAGACTTGGAGGAAAAAAAATAATAAAAATAAAAAAATAATAAAAACATTTATCTGTAAAAAAAAGTATCCAATAAAACATATCCAATAAAATGGAATTTCTTCATAAATTTAGGCCAAAATTTATTCTGCTACATATCAAAAAAATGAATTCCAATAAGTGTATATTGATTGGTTTGAGTGAACGTTCCAGTTGCACAAATTATGGTATATACTGTATATCTGAAATTTGATCAATCCTGTACTATACGGCCAATCTAATTTCTTGAGGCCTGAAAATACCAGGACCGTACAAATACAATTAATGATTTTTTTTTTTACCCATTTTCTTTTTGCCATACTGTCACCATTGCAGTACAGCATTGTCATTATGACTGGTGTGGCAGTGATCAGGGATACCAACTGATGACAGGTGTAAAAAAAATAAAAAATAAAAAGATACATTTTTTTTTTTATACATTTTTTTTTACATCCTGTCATCATAGTAACACTAATTCTCTGGAGGGGGTGGTGATCTGGGCGTTTATTGCTTATCAAGCGACGATCACTGTATAAGCAATATTTTTAGCTATGACCAGGTGCGCGTGCCACTAAAGTCCCGTACACACACACGATACAAAAACTGGAAAGTAAAATTTCGTCCAAATGAACGATCTGCTGATTTTTGGATTGTTCGTATGGCGCTTTCGGCAGCCAGTTACGATTTTTTGTACAACAAAAGCCTGATGTGCAGACTATAACATTTTAATCGTACGTGAACACTACATCCGATTTTCGGATAATTAGTATGGTTTTCATCTGAAAAAAAATCGTAAGAGCAAGACTACGCATGCTCAGAAACGAAATAACACATACAAAACAATTCAACACATTACATCTCTTCCCAAGCGGAATTCTGTCGTACGAAAATTTTTATGGCGACCAAAAAACGGACCAACGGTTGTCCGAAAATCTGATCGTGTGTATGAAGCTTTGAAAATGGGTGCAAGTCCACAATGTCCACTGCTAAGAGTGTTGGTCTGGGCGGGAGCTTGTCCCAGCTCCTGTGATCCCTGAATGTGAAGGAAGGTCTCCCTCTGGCCGTATGTCTGTACAATCCCTGTAATAGATAAGTGGCAACCTCAGCCTGGACACTAGGCCACACCCCCCGGCAGGGCGAGACCTGGTTGGTGTCCAGGCTGAGGTTGCACCTTATCCATTACAGGTATTGTACAGACATGCGGCCATAGGGAGACCTTCCTTTACAATAGTTTTAGCTGATAGGAATGGGTTAACCATTCATGAACAGCTTGCATATTGTTGTGATCTGTGATTGGCTAAGCTAAAATCACATGGTACATGTACCAAGTGATTGCTTGGGGTCAACCACAGATCGCAACAGTAAGCTGTTCCTGAATGGAAAGCCATTAGTGATGATGTTTACATTATCATGTGAACGCTACGACCAATCATGATACCTGGATACCGGTAACAGTGATCTGATGGATACAAATGGTCACAGGAGGGGCACGCTGGGCGCTCCTAACCCCCGAAGAGGCTTAGTCACTTGTGTATAGGCGACAGCCTGCCCGTGCCGCCGCCTCCCGCCGCAGTATATCTGCAGGAGAGGGGCGACAAATAGTCAAACATCTTACATAAAGAATAGGTGTTCTTACCAATGTGTCATCTTGGAGCAAACAGAAAAAAAAGTTGTAGAGAGGGGAGAGAACCTCTTTAAGAGAAACAAGGTCAGACACTGAGATCAACCACCGAAGAAACAGGACCTGCAGGGGAAAACAAAAAGAGAAAACCGTCATCTTAAATGGCAAGATATACATATTTTCTGAGTTTAATGAAAGTAGATATAAATCGCTGTTTTATTTCCTTTTTTGTAAAATATAGTTTTCTTTGTTTTTCATTCTTTTTTTGCAGCTCGGTGCTGCTGATCTCCTACAATCTCTTTGCAGCCACTCTATGCCTACATGCACTCCAGCGATGGCTGCGTGACATTTCTCAGTGTGGGTTTCCTGATGGAGACTACAGTTCAGCACACCCTGTGCAATGTACATCTGCACAGTCACTTGTAGTCTGCGCAAAGGAAACCTGTGTGACAAGAGAACTGGGATCAAGTGCCAATCACCCTATAAAACAGGAAGGGCCTAAACACGTACCAGGTAGATTTAACTTTCTGGAAATGCAAAGAAAAAAAAAAAAAAGTACAATTTTTGCAAAAAAAAAAAAAAAAAAATTGCACTCATTTGTTCCTACAGAAGGCTGCAGAGCATTGCACCCACAACCAGTGGACGATGGGTGCAATGTCAGGCTCCTGCAGACACGTCACCCAGGTTTTTTCCTGTACCTCTGTATGCAACTACAAGGGTGCTCATCAGGGTTTTCATTGAGAACTAAAAGCCGTCTGCTGCTGTGCCAGACGGGACTTGTAGTTTACTCCATTAAATGAATGCAAAAGCTGCATCAATATTAAAACGTGACAGTAGCTATGGGACGGGATCCCCCACCTTCTACATCACAGGAGGGGGGGGGAAGGGTGAGGGGCAGGTACTGGAACACATTAAGGCTAGGTTTCCACTACTGCAACCCCAAAGTCGCACGATTTTGATGCGACTTGAAGCAATGCCTGTGTATTCTTGAGGCCAATGGACCTCAAGTCGCATCAAAGTGGGACCAAAAGAGTGCAGGGACTGCTTTGAAGTCGCCCAGATATGAACGGTACTCATTGGAAATCTTGGAGTGTGGCATGTCATGTGATTTTGCAGTCCCAAATCACATGACAAGTTGCACTAGTGGAAACCGAGCCTTAGTTTCGGTTCACACTACATTCCTGTACAATTCATATGCGATTCAGTGTGGTGCAATTAAAGCCACCACACACCGGATCACACCAAAGAAGTGTGGCTTCAAAAAAAAGTTCATGCGACTTGACTGCTACCGTTTGGGATAAATCAGAGGAACATGAGACCAGGTGGTTTTACTGGGACCTTCTCCGTTTCTCGGATGAATACCTCCACTATACATAGTTTCAGCTCTGTGCCGGACTCCCATATTGTATGATGTACGCAGACGTTTCTCACTTCCTGGGTGGAACTTTTTCTCCCATATAACCCCCCCCCCTCCCATTTTTTTTTCCACCTTCTCCCTTTTTTTCTGTATTCCGCTCTCTCCTCATTTTAACATCCGAAAAATGTGGTATGTTTCGACCCTAGTGGGATGCCTCGCATCAAACCTCCCCCAAGTCGCAGACCTTTCATATCTTCGATGCTGGGCTGCCTAAATATCTCTGGATTTACCCTCTGGTAATTGCCTGGGGTGATCTTATCTTACATAGTTACATAGTAGGTGAGGTTGAAAAAAGTCCATCAAGTCCAACCTGTGTTTGTGATTTTATGTCAATATTACATTGTATAATCCTGTATGTTGTGGTCGTTAAGGTTCTTATCTAATAGTTTCTTGAAACTATCGATGCCCCCCCCCCCCCCCCCCCGCTGAGACCACCGCCTGTGGAAGGGAATTCCACACCCTTGCCACTCTTACAGTAAAGAACCCTCTACGTAGTTTAAGGTTAAACCTCTTTCTTTCTAATTTTAATGAGTGGCCACGTGTCTTATTAAACTCCCTTCTGCGAAAAAGTTTTATCCCTATTGTAGGATCCCCAGTACGGTATTTGTATAATGAAATCATATATCCCCCTCTCAAGCGTCTCTTCTCCAGAGAGAATAAGTTCAGTGCTTGCAACCTTTCCTCATAACTAATATCCTCCAGACCCTTTATTAGCTTTGTTGCCCTTCTTTGTACTTGCTCCATTTCCAGTACATCCTTCCTGAGGACTGGTGCCCAGAACTGAACAGCATACTCCAGGTGTGGCCGGACCAGAGTTTTGTAGAGCGGGAGAATTATCGTTTTATCTCTGGAGTTGATTCTCTTTTTAATGCATGCCAATAGTCTGTTTGCTTGGTTATCAGCAGCTTGGCATTGCATAGCATTGCTGAGCCTATCTACTACTAGGACCCCCAGGTCCTTTTCCATCCTAGATTCCCCCAGTGGTTCTGTTATGGATTGTTTAATACTTTGATTAAATTACTATTTTCAATTACGTCAAGATATATGCTGAATCTCCTTACTCAAAATGCCTCACCTAGAGACCCCCCTCCCATCGGAGTGAGTCCAGGAGTCTGAGATGATGCTTTTGCAAACAATGAGTCATCTCCAACTATAAAGGGGGCTATATGCCCAAAAGCAATAAAGGAAGCTTTTCACTGAACAGTGTGTGTCAGTGTACTCCTTCTAAACATGCATGCATGGACATTTGAATTAGACCAGGAGCAGATAACTCGAGCAGACATTTGTCTGGGATCCAAAACAGCTTGGCAGCTCAACGTGGGGCCCTCGGGTTGCGAACCGGAGGAACAGCGACCAAGAGGCCACTGAGGAGGAACCACCACGGGTGGGACAGAGACTGATCAACTCTGAAAATACGGTAAGACAGGGCTCGACTAAACCCGGGCGCCAGGTCGCAATGGCGACTAGAATTAGCGACTGGCGCCTGGGGCAGCACAGCTGGGGGTATCCTGTCTCCGTGGACCCCCCCAGCGTGATTGCGTCGGGCCGCGCCGCCGGCGGCCGGTAATTGTGCCCCCGGCTTTGAGGCCTTCTGTGATGCTAGCTATTCCCTTCTGTGATCCTATTCCTTCTGGAATCTGGCGCCCTCTTGTGGTGGCCGTTGGAATTACAACCATTAATGCTAATAGATCTCCTTCCATTTACTTAGAACACCTAAACATTACATACATATATACACATATAGATAGATAGATAGATAGATAGATATATACTGTATATACTCGAGTATAGGCCGATCCGAATATAAGCAGAGGCCCCTAATTTACCACAAAAAAACTGGGAAAACTTATTGACTCGTGTATAAGCCGAGGGTGAGACATGCAGCAGCTACTGTTACAGCTTAAAAGAGTGGAAAAGAGGGTCAACAATGCCCATCTGCAGCTGCATACCTCCCTGTGTCCATCCCTGTGTCCCGTCCCTCCCTGTGTCCCGTCCCTCCCTGTGTCCCGTCCCTCCCTGTGTCCATCGCAGCCTACCTGTGCCAATCTGCAGCCTCTTTGTCCTTCTGAAGCCTCTGTGTGCCATGCCGCACCTCTCCTCCTCGTCTGACAGACGGCAGCCATTCCACTGTTCAAAAGCCGCGCCTCTCTGTCTGTGATAGGCGGAACACTCAATTTCCCAGCAGTCAGTGTTCCACCTATCACGGACATCCTCTCATCCTCGTCCGTAGTATGAGAATGAGCGGATGTCCGTGATAGGCGGAACACTGACTGCTGGGAAATTGAGTGTTCCGCCTATCACAGACAGAGAGGCGCGGCTTTTGAATAGTGGAATGGCCGCCGTCTGCCTACCTGATCTGCGTGACTCGAGTATAAGCCGAGGGGGGCACTTTCAGCCTAAAAAAAGGGGCTGAAAATCTCGGCTTATACGGTATAATATATATATATATATATATATATATATATATATATATATATATATATATATATATATATATATATACACATACACATACACACACACTTTTTTTTTTCTTTTTTATTCTAACACCCTAGAGAGTAAAATGGTGGTTGTTGCAATAATGTCTGTCACACCATATTTGCACAGTGTACTTACAAGCGCACTTTTTTTGGGGAAAAAATAATTTATTTAATAAAAAAAAAATAAGACAACAGTAAAGTTAGCCCAATTTTTTTTTATATTGTGAAAGATAATGTTACGCTGAGTAAATTGATACCCAACATGTCATGCTTCAAAATTGCGCCCGCTCATGGAATGGCGACAAACTTTTACCCTTTAAAATCTCCATAGGCGACGTTTAAAAAATTCTATAGGTTGCACGTTTTGAGTTACAGAGAAGGTCTAGGGCTAGAATTATTGCTCTTACTCTACCGATCGCAGCGATACCTCACATGTGTGGTTTGAACATTGCTTTCATATATGCGTTCGCTTCTGCACGCAAGCTTGGCGGGACAGGGCGCATTTAAAATTTTTTATTTTTTTCCTTATTTTAACTTTTATTTTTATTTTTTTTCACTGTGCTTTTAAAAAAAAAAGTGTGTCACTTTTATTCCTATTACAAGGGATGTAAAAATCCTTTGTAATAGAAAAAAGCATGACAGGTCCTCTTATATATGAGATCTGGGGTCAGAGAGACCTCACATCTCATATTTACACTAAAATGCAATTTAAAAAAAAAAATCGTCATTTGAAAAAAATAAAACAAATAAAATGTCCCTCTAATAGCTATGGGCAATGACTTGGAGACAGGTGAGGGGCTGGGGGCTATCTTCCCCTCACTCGTCTCCATGTCAGGCCAGGGACAGGTCCAGATCGCCGTCACGGACTTGGCTCCTAACTTTTTTAGCTGGCTCCTAGATTCCAAGCAAATTTGTCAACCCCTGCGGTAAGATATCACATTCATATCTTGCTAGTATATCCCGTTCCCGTGTGGGTCCATCTCTGTGTCCATGTCGAACGCAGTTAGCGTGGCTGTGTGGTTGTTATATATTCAAGCATAAACATCCATTACAATTCCTACAAATATCACGTTATAATTGTGTTTGTGGATTGATGTTCAGCATTTTTGAAGGAGGTTGAACGGTCAATTGGGTCTAGAGAAAGTGAAAACTTGAGGATCTCATTGATGAATATTAACTGATGTACTTCTTATCTGTCTGTTAAAATGTCTTGTTGAGGGAAGCGAGTGGTCACGCACTACCCAACCCCTACTCTGTGGCCGTCTAGGATGGGCAGAACCGTGACTGAGTCTACGTTTTGGGAAGACCCAGGTGGCAGTTGAGCATTGTACACAAAACCTCTCTTTGTCTTACTATCCGTTTTGTCATCGTTAACTTGAGATTGTGATATAGTCCTCGTGACCAGTCTAAAATCCTGAGCAGGCACATAAATATCTCAGTCATCAAGACAGAAAATAATGGGGCAGAAATTGGTTAAGCCAGAGAAAGGGAAACTCGCATGCGACAGACAGACAGACAGACAGAGAATTATGTTAAGAAAGCAAAAAAATTTGCGAAGATTTGTGGCATCACCATTCCTCCAGGGGGTAGATTGCAGCCGGAGGAATGGAGGAAAAGACTGAAGGAAAAACGAGGGGCATTATCTGACAATGGTTTACTGAAAACTGAAGAAGCCTAGTATAAAGTGTGCAATATTGGAATTTGAAAGTATGCAATATGATGAAACTATAGTTATGAGCCTGTCAACATCTTTATAATGCTGATGGGTCTAGCAAAATAGAATTATATCAGGCAATGCATATGTTTGAGAAGTATCGCTGAGTTAAAAGAAAAATAAGCCTGAAGAATCATTTTTGAGCATGACAGAAGCATTCTGCAGCTGTGCTCCTCACCCCCATCCTTGCGCTTCACTGCAAGGAGTGAGGTGACCCCCTCCCTTCAGATTCCTGTGTGAGAGACTGTAGGGATGTTAACTGTTGAAAGGCTGTGAGATTACTGGTATAACGTGATGTTTGCATGTGTGGGATATACAGGACCTGGTTGATTTAGTTATTATTCTAGCAGGCTAGAATATTAAAAGAATTGTGCAAGTTGAGAAAAACAGTAGTTAGACAATGAAACAGTGCAAAAGAGAATATATGTTTAGAATGGATGTTATGAAGAAATATGCAAATGTTAATGAAAGAAAAGGCTGAGAATGTTTTGATTACTTTAAATGTAGCAAAGACCACTCACAAGAAACAATAGAAGAGCTGGAGAGTTTTCTGCAGGAAAATGAGTCAAACGAAAGTTGCCAAGTAATAGGCAGTGGAAAAAAACCCTACTTAGCAGCATGGAGAAATCTAGTCAGTTTATGTTAAATTAAAGCTGGAGACGCTTACTGGCCCATCATAGAGAAAAGTCTCTGTGATGCCAGGATTGTCAATGACAATACCTTTAATTCTGGTGTGGAATTCTGTGAGTAGCTGCGTGACTGGGTGGGGGCAGACTGGCTGATCAAGCTACAGGTATCCAAGATGTTACTCAAGACAAAACTGAGTCTGTAGAAAAGTTTTACACCAGACTGTCACAAGTTTTTTTCAGATTTGGGATTCATCACCCATAAACATGGCACACAGCCAGATACTGTCTTCAGCCTTCGTGGCAGGCCTCAAGGAGTCAATCTGAAAAGGCCTCACCATGGCCCAACCGGAGTACCGTGTGCAGCAGCAACATCAAAACTCTGGATGTCCCACCTTGGAACACCTGGATCTCCTATGCTAGGAATTAGGCAAGCCTGTGTCACTAACCCATGTCAGGGCAACCTCTTCAAAGAACTCAGAAGGCCCATTAGCGAGGGTTACCCTACTCATTGAGGGACATCCAACCCCTTTCCTAAGTAACACAGGTGCAGCCAGAAGCGTGATTAGAGAAGAGGATTTACTTGATCACTCCTACGTTTACGATATTGACATATCTTGTGTGGGCATAGATGGAACTCCCAGAACTAATCCATTGACCCGCCCCCTACAAGTTGGAAAGTACCCAGACCTTCTGGCTCGATTCATTGTCTCTTCCACCTGTCCACTCAATCTCTTGGGAGCAGATGTACTATCCAGACTTCAGGCTTCCATTGTCTTCTCTGAAGATGGATCTGTTACTGTCTCTTCTCCACTGGGCATTAAGGACACTTCTGCTATGGTCCTCAGGAGCTGAGGATGTAGGACTTTAAAGGTGCCACCAGTCATGGCGCAGTTGAAACTTGGAGCTCCCCTGCCCTGGAAACCCTCTAAAGTTAGCCCAATCTGCAGCTATTGCACAGCATGTCAAGGCCCTCATGTCAAATGGAGCCCTGATACCCTGTACATCTCCATACAGCACACTTCTGTTCCCTGTGAAGAGAACCCCCAAGACAGAACCAGCCATGTACAGAATGTTCCAGGACCTCCAAGCAGATAATGAAGCTATGGAGCAGAGGCCTCCTTACTGATGCTACCCCTTTATGATGCCCTGAAGTCTGAGCCCTTCCAAATGTCAATATCCAAGTTCAAGGCCCCCAAACAAGCCATTTCATCAGCTCTGGTTTTAGGGCTCCCAGACTACGAAAAAACATTCAAGCTATTTGTATCCGAACGTCTGGGACATTGCTGCCATACTCAACCAGATCCAGCCGAAAAATCTGTCCACTGCCAGACATTTGAGACTCCAATGTTGCCTCCTTCAACTGGACAACATTACTCTTATCACAGGGGTTGACAAATTTGCTTGGAATCTAGGAGCCAGCTTAAAAAGTTAGGAGCCAGGTCCGTGACAGCGATCCGGACCTGTCCCTGGCCTGACATGGAGACGAGTGAGGGGAAGATAGCAGCGCCGTCGCCGCCCCCCCCCCCGTCTCCAAGTCATTGCCCATAGCTCTTAGAGGGACATTTTATTTATTTTTTTCAAATGACAAATAAAAAAAAATATAATAATGAAAAAAAAAATAAAAAAAAAAAAATCAATAAAAAATAATATTCTTAAAGTCCAAACATGATTACATAAAAAATAATAATGGATTAATTAATGTGACCAAGAAAGTGCTCCAAGCCAAAAAAGTGCAACAGTCCGTTTAAATTGATCAAGAAAGCGACTCCTTCAATAGATTTCAGTGCACCATGCAATCTTCCTTCATCACCGATGTGCTGGTCATCAATAGACAATGCACGCTTACCAAACAGAAGCGACTGCAAGATCACACTTAATGCCACTTAATCTCCCGGATGGACCATCAAAATAGGACAGAAACTTCTCCCAAGGCTTTCAAATATGAGGACCGCTCATAGGGTATAGACAAAAAAACATTCCCATAGCGTAAAACTGATAGGCAACACTTTATTCAAAAAATAAATAAGGTACTGACAAATATGCAGTAAAATCAGCGTTAAATGCCGGCCGGCAAACAAGCGTCCATTCGCTCAGGTCACGCGATAGCGTCAACACGTCTAAGCCACCCGACGCACGTTTCGTCATAGGCGACGTCGTCTGGGCACCGACGCATCACGTTAATATGCAAAACAAAATAAAACCAAGCCTCGTTCTGAGCTGAGGAGAACAAACCGGAAATGAGACAACCAAACATGGCGACCACGTTGAAACACGGGCAGCATGTTACAAAAGGGCAAGTAAACACCAGACCACTTTTTGCAATTCGGCACTGCGTCGTTTTAACTGACAATTGCGCGGTCGTGCGATGTGGCTCCCAAACAAAATTGACATCCTTTTTTCCCCCCACAAATAGAGCTTTCTTTTGGTGGTATTAGATCACCTCTGCGGTTTTTATTTTTTGCGCTATAAACAAAAATAGAGTGACAATTTTGAAAAAAAACGCATTTGTTTTACTTTTTGTTATAATAAATATCCCCCCAAAATATATAAAAACAAACATTTTTTCCCTCAGTTTAGGCAGTTACGTAATCTTCTACATATTTTTGGTAAAAAAGAATAATACATAAAAAAAAAAAAAATAATCGCAATAAGCGATTGATTGGTTTGCGCAAAAGTTATAGCGTTTACAAAATAGGGGATAGTTTTATGGCATTATTATATATATATTTTTTTTACTAGCAATGGCGGTGATCAGCAATTGTTATTGTGACTGCGACATTATGGTGGAAACATCGGACATTTTTGACAAATTTTTGGGACCATTGTCATTTATACAGCAATCACTTCTATATAAATGCAGTGATTCCTGTGTAAATGACACTGGCAGTGAAGGGGTTAGCCAGTGGGTGGCAGTGTAGGGGTAAGTGTTCCTAGGGGTGTGTTACTAACTGTTGGGGGCTGAGCTTTAATTTAGTGAACACTGATCCCTGCTCCAATCACATGGAACCGAGATCAGCGTCACTAGTTGCTAGGCAGAACGGGGAAATGCTGTTTACAATTGCGCAGAAACGTGCAGCGGCGACAAACTATAGGTGACCACTTTAGATTTACGGAGGAGGTCTACTGCTAAAATGAGTACCCTCGATCTGACCTTTGCGGTGATATCTCACATGCATGGTGCAATTGCTGTTTACATATGACGCCAGACCGACGCTTGCATTCGACGTTGCGCCGTAGCGGGGGGATCCAGTATCCATGTACTCGGCCTAAGATAATCTTTTTTATTTCATCAAACATTTGGGCAATAATAGTGATTTTTAGTGCATTAAAATTAAAAAAGGTGTGTTTTTTCTCCAAAAAACGTGTTTGAAAAATCGCTGCGCAAATACCATGTGAAAAAAAAAAAAATGAAACACCCACCATTTTAATCTGTAGGGCCCTTGCTTTAAAAAATACTTAATGTTTGGTGCTTCAAAGTAATTTTCTTGCAAAACAAATTTTTCATGTAAACAAAAAAAAGTGTCAGAAAGGGCTTCAAGTGGTTAGAATAGTAGGTGATGTGTGACATAAGCTTCTAAATGTTGTGCATAAAATGCCAGGACAGTTCAAAACCCCCCCAAATGACCCAATTTTGGAAAGTAGACACCCAAGCTATTTGCTGAGAGGCATGTCGAGTCCATGGAATATTTTATATTTTGACACAAGTTGCGGAAAAATACATAATTTTTTTTTTTTTTTGCACAAAGTTGTCATTAAATGATATATTGCTCAAACATGCCATGGGCATATGTGAAATTACACCCAAAAATACATTCTGTTGCTTCTCCCGAGTATGGGGATACCACGTGTGGGACTTTTTGGGAGCCTGGCCGCATACAGGGCCCGAAATCCAATCCAAAAAAAGGACGCAAATTTTGTTTGGGTACAACATTGCATGACTGCCCAATTACCAGTTAAAGCAGCGCAGTGCCAAATTGTAAAAAGTCCTCTGGTCATTGACCAGCCAAGGTCTGGGGCTTAAGTGATTAAGGAAGTTGGCTCTTGAAATTCAGTGTCTTTGTATTCCCCTTATGTTTCCTATTTATACGATTTATACTAAAGCCAGTTAACCTGTGATCACCGTTTCCTAAATTGCTACTTATTTCCCACATCCATGATCAAGTATGTATTGTTGGTAATCAGTAGATCCACTAACACTTTATTTCTGGTTGGTGCGTCTACCATCTGATCTAGGGATGCACCGAAATTTCGGCCGCCGAAACATATCGGCCGAAAATGGCCCTTTCGGCATTTTGCCGAAAGGAAAAAACGGCCGATAATTGAGCCGAAAATGGGGCGGGGCCTGGGCGGGGCGGAGCTCCGCCCCCGCCCCTGGTGCCGCCCATCACGGGAGGTGTATATCGCAGGAAAGCCGCCTCCGCCGTCTGGATCAATAGAGCGCCGGGAACATCACAGCTTTAATTTTAATAGCTGTGTGTTCCCCCGTCGTGCGCCGTCGCCTACAGCCCCTCCCCCTCGTTCGGGGAACTGATAGACAGATCACCCGTCCAGATTGGACGGGGGATCTGTCTATCACAGTTCCCCGGACAAGGGGGAGGGGCTATATGCGGCGGCGCGCGACGGGGGAACACACAGCTATTGAAATTAAAGCTGTGATGTTCCCGGCGCTCTATTGATCCAGACGGCAGAGGCGGCTCTCCTCTCTTTCTGCATCACTGACTACACAGGGGACACAAACACTGGCTGCACGAGGGGACACAAACACTGGCTGCACGAGGGGGACACAAACACTGGCTGCACGAGGGGGACACAAACACTGGCTGCACGAGGGGGACACAAACACTGGCTGCACGAGGGGGACACAAACACTGGCTGCACGAGGGGGACACAAACACTGGCTGCACGAGGGGGACACAAACACTGGCTGCACGAGGGGGACACAAACACTGGCTGCACGAGGGGGACACAAACACCGGCTGCACGAGGGGGACACAAACACCGGCTGCACGAGGGGGACACAAACACCGGCTGCACGAGGGGGACACAAACACCGGCTGCACGAGGGGGACACAAACACCGGCTGCACGAGGGGGACACAAACACTACTGGCTGCACGAGGGGGACACAAACACTACTGGCTGCACGAGGGGGACACAAACACTACTGGCTGCACGAGGGGGACACAAACACTACTGGCTGCACGAGGGGGGACACAAACACTACTGGCTGCACGAGGGGGACACAAACACTACTGGCTGCACGAGGGGGACACAAACACTACTGGCTGCACGAGGGGGGACACAAACACTACTGGCTGCACGAGGGGGACACAAACACTACTGGCTGCACGAGGGGACACCACACTTATCACTTTTATCATGTCGCCAGTCTCTGACCACCTCCTGAACCATGTCGCCAGTCTCTGACCACCTCCTGAACCATGTCGCCAGTCACTGGCCACCTCCTGAACCATGTCGCCAGTCACTGGCCACCTCCTGAACCATGTCGCCAGTCACTGGCCACCTCCTGAACCATGTCGCCAGTCTCTGGCCACCTCCTGAACCATGTCGCCAGTCTCTGGCCACCTCCTGAACCATGTCGCCAGTCTCTGGCCACCTCCTGAACCATGTCGCCAGTCTCTGGCCACCTCCTGAACCATGTCGCCAGTCTCTGGCCACCTCCTGAACCATGTCGCCAGTCTCTGGCCACCTCCTGAACCATGTCGCCAGTCTCTGGCCACCTCCTGAACCATGTCGCCAGTCTCTGGCCACCTCCTGAACCATGTCGCCAGTCTCTGGCCACCTCCTGAACCATGTCGCCAGTCTCTGGCCACCTCCTGAACCATGTCGCCAGTCTCTGGCCACCTCCTGAACCATGTCGCCAGTCTCTGGCCACCTCCTGAACCATGTCGCCAGTCTCTGGCCACCTCCTGAACCATGTCGCCAGTCTCTGGCCACCTCCTGAACCATGTCGCCAGTCTCTGGCCACCTCCTGAACCATGTCGCCAGTCTCTGGCCACCTCCTGAACCATGTCGCCAGTCTCTGGCCACCTCCTGAACCATGTCGCCAGTCTCTGGCCACCTCCTGAACCATGTCGCCAGTCTCTGGCCACCTCCTGAACCATGTCGCCAGTCTCTGGCCACCTCCTGAACCATGTCGCCAGTCTCTGGCCACCTCCTGAACCATGTCGCCAGTCTCTGGCCACCTCCTGAACCATGTCGCCAGTCTCTGGCCACCTCCTGAACCATGTCGCCAGTCTCTGGCCACCTCCTGAACCATGTCGCCAGTCTCTGGCCACCTCCTGAACCATGTCGCCAGTCTCTGGCCACCTCCTGAACCATGTCGCCAGTCTCTGGCCACCTCCTGAACCATGTCGCCAGTCTCTGGCCACCTCCTGAACCATGTCGCCAGTCTCTGGCCACCTCCTGAACCATGTCGCCAGTCTCTGGCCACCTCCTGAACCATGTCGCCAGTCTCTGGCCACCTCCTGAACCATGTCGCCAGTCTCTGGCCACCTCCTGAACCATGTCGCCAGTCTCTGGCCACCTCCTGAACCATGTCGCCAGTCTCTGGCCACCTCCTGAACCATGTCGCCAGTCTCTGGCCACCTCCTGAACCATGTCGCCAGTCTCTGGCCACCTCCTGAACCATGTCGCCAGTCTCTGGCCACCTCCTGAACCATGTCGCCAGTCTCTGGCCACCTCCTGAACCATGTCGCCAGTCTCTGGCCACCTCCTGAACCATGTCGCCAGTCTCTGGCCACCTCCTGAACCATGTCGCCAGTCTCTGGCCACCTCCTGAACCATGTCGCCAGTCTCTGGCCACCTCCTGAACCATGTCGCCAGTCTCTGGCCACCTCCTGAACCATGTCGCCAGTCTCTGGCCACCTCCTGAACCATGTCCCCAGTCTCTGGCCACCTCCTGAACCATGTCTCCAGTCTCTGGCCACCTCCTGAACCATGTCTCCAGTCTCTGGCCACCTCCTGAACCATGTCTCCAGTCTCTGGACACCTCCTGAACCATGTCTCCAGTCTCTGGACACCTCCTGAACCATGTCTCCAGTCTCTGGACACCTCCTGAACCATGTCTCCAGTCTCTGACCACCTCCTGAACCATGTCCCCAGTCTCTGACCACCTCCTGTATAAAAATATTTTTTTAAAACAGTCATTTTCGGTATCGGTGCTGTTTCGGTATCGGTTTCGGTTTTCGGCCTAGTGTATTTTTCATTTTCGGTATCGGTTTCGGCACCAAAAAACCCATTCGGTGCATCCCTAATCTGATCCATAAAATTGTCCTGCAAGACATTTAGGAACTGGCTCCCTCCGCCCAGTCTATGTCTGGATAGTTAAAATCCTCTATTATGATAACACTTCCCATCCTTGCTGCCAATCCAAATTGTGATAGGAGATCTGTCTCCCCCCGCCTCCCTCAGGTTAGGGGGCCTATTGCATACTCCCAGTATTATTTTCCCCTTAGCTTCATCCCTTAAGGATTCCACCTTCTCCCTAGCTCCCTTAGCGATGTCATCTCTCACATTCACTTGTACATATTCTTGATATATAGGCATACCCCTCCCCCTTTTTTTACCCTCTCTATCCTTGCGATAAAAAGGTATACCCCTTGAATGTTTGCCAGCCAATCATGAGAGCTGTTGAACCAGCTCTGAAATTCCCACAAAATCCAAATCCTCCCCGTACAACAGTATCTCTAGTTCACCCATCTTGTCCGTCAGGCTCCTGCCATTGGTGAGCATGCCACGTAGTTTAGACCAGTCGCATATTATTCTCTTTTTGGGCGTTCGAGATTGCAGACATCTTGGGCAGGATGTACCCATACACAGATGTTGCATATGTCATTTTGTATTGATAATATGTTCTGTGAAGTTATTTCAATATGTATGTTGCATACCACTAATTCAAAAATAAAAAAAAATAAAAACCAGGGTGCATGCACGGCAATCGGGTTGCATGGTCATTTTGTATCATGCAAATTGGTGCAGGCAAAATGCACTGCATTTGCGACAGTGGTTGGGGTGTTAACTTTGTTTTCCCTTTCTGGAGTACACTGAAAGCAATCTATAAACTTGGGTGCAGAAACCAAAGAGCTTTTATTATTTTCAATATTCAATGTACTTCTATTTTGTATTGGCGTATAACACGCACCCCAATTTTAAGAGGGAAGTTTCAGAAAAAAAAGAAACCCCCCCCCCCCCCCTTGCACATTACAGACCCCTCCCCAGTACAGGGGCCCCTTTCTTTGCACAGCTCCAATCCCCCCCCCCCCCCCCCCAACTCCCAGTCTCCTGCCCCAGCGTACTCTAAAGAATCACTGGCAACCCCTTCTCATAGATGCTTCCTATATTGTGTCACTGTCCGATGCTTCTAAATACCTCATAAGCTCGGTTCTTTCATGGCTGGTCACGTGACTGCTTTCCTCCTCCAATCTAAAGCTACACTCGGAGGAGGAGAGTGGCCGGAAAGAATGGAGCTAATGAGGTATTTACAGGCTTCAGTTTACAATGACACTGACCCAGTGTACAAAGGATCTATGAGAGGGGGCTGGCAGTGATTATTTTTTTTTTTTTTATCTTTAGAGTATGCTGGCAGGGCTGTCTCAGGGTGGCTGGCCTGACAGCCCCAATGTGTGGCACCTGGGATGGACTGAAGCCCGCTCTCTGCTGACGTCACTGCTGTCAGTCCAGGCACCACGTCATCCCGCCCACAGAGTCTGGATCCTCCAGATCCCTGGACTGACACCTGGCTCAGCCTCTCAGTGAGCCACTGAGAGCCTGAGCCGGCTGACCCCCTCCACAGTCCAGCTCTCCAATTAACAAAGAGGGGCAGAGCAGAGAGCTGTGTTTGATTGCTCAGTTCTCAGTGTAGTGGCGCTGGGGGAATCGATGCTACATCCACCTAGTAAGCATGATTCCAAAAAAAAAAAAACACCACAACATACTCCTCTTTTAATGTATGTGCCTTGATAAAGAATATATTTTTTTATACTGTTATAGGTGAAAAACTTTAACATCCACTTAAACACAGTCTTTACCTAGAACGATATATACCGTTACAATACCTGAACATTTGTGGTAGCTTTTCCAGTGCAAAACAGAGACACGGCAGATATTAAAGTATTTTCAAAAATTTCCACAGCAGGCACAAGGCTTTTCAGTATGTGTGTATTCACATTTTCCACTAATAAAAAAATAAAAAAAACACAACATTATGGGCATTAAAACAAGTGAAGTACAAAAAAAAAAAAAAAAAAAAAAAAAAAAAAACACCACACAAAATACAGGGATTCCAAAAGAACATACATGTCGAAATAAACACAAACAGGTAAAATTTATATATATATATATATATATATATATATATATATATATATATATATAATCACGATGACAGCACACTTGAGACAGGATCAGAAGTAGAACACTTGAGGGTTTCTGGATTAAAGGGGGACCTTTTAATTTTGAGGCTCTATGCATACTAGATGATCAAAAACCGCTGAAAAAAATAAAATACACCTATAATTTTGTGGGGGTTTTTGCCAGCACTGTAGCCTGTGGACTGGATGTGGCTCTTAGCTTGCCTTTATCCGGCTCTTGGGGTACTATACCATCCACTGATACAAGGCATAATTTGTTGGGGCGCCGCTCCTCCCACCGTCACCAATGATGGGGCGCAACTATTCCTCCCACCGCCACTATCAATGGGGCACCCTCCTCCCACCGACAGGTGGCACCATTTCTCCCACCGCCACCATCCACGGGGCGCCGTTCCTCCCACCGACACCATCCACGGGGCACCGTTCCTCCCACCGACACCATCCACGGGGCACCGTTCCTCCCACCGACACCATCCACGGGGCACCGTTCCTCCCACCGACACCATCCACGGGGCACCGTTCCTCCCACCAAAACCCAATGATGGGGCACTATTCCTCCCACGGATACCAATGATGGGAAACAATTTCTCCCACTGACACCAATGATGGGGCATTTACTCCTCCCACTGACACCAATGATAGGGAAATAATATTCCTACTGACACCAGGGAAGGGGAACGAATATTCCCACGAACACCAATGAAGGGAAACTAATACTCCAACTGACACCAGAGATGGGGAACTAAAGTGATTGTAAAGTCTTTTTTTTCTTTTAAGTAACATGTTATACTTACCTGCTCTGTTCACTTGGTTTTGCACAGAGCAGCCCAGATCCTCCACTTCACAGGTCCTCCTTCTGCTCTCCTGCCCCCAACCTCCTGTCAAGTGCCCCCACAGCAAGCAGCCAAGCTGCAGCTCCACGTATCCATTCAGACATGAAGCTGCCGTTGTGTCCTGCCCCCTCTATCTCCTGATTAGCTAACTGACTTTGATTGACAGCCAAGGGAGCCAATGGCGCCACTGCTGTGACTCAACCAATCAGGAGTGATAGTCCCGGGCAGCCGGGGGACTCGCGGACATCATTGGACAGAGATGGGGCTCGGGTAAGTATTAGGGGGTGCTGGGTAGTCCGCCACACACAGAAGGAGTCGAGATAAAAAACCTTCTGCTTTTACAACTCCTTAAATATTCCCACCCACACCAGAGATGAGAATATAATATTCCCACCAACACCAGAGATAGTTAAACCACATTTTTTCTAATTTTAGTGAATGGCCACGTGTCTTATTAAAATTCCCTTACGTGGAAAAGTGTTATACCTATTGTGGGGTCACCAGTACTGTATTTATTAATTGAAATCATATCCCATCTCAAGCGTCTCTTCTCCAGAGATAATAAGTTCAGTGCCCACAACCTTTCCTCATATCTTCCAGACCCTTTACTAGCTTTGTTGCCCTTCTTTGTACTCAATCCATTTCCAGTACATCCTTCCTGAGAACTGGTGACCAGAACTGGACAGTATACTTCAGGGGTGACTGGACCAGAGCCTTGTAGAGCAGGAGAATTATTTTATCTCTGGAGTTGATCCCCATTTTAATGCATGCCAATATTCTGTTTGCTTTGTTTCCCCCAGAGGTACCCCCGCCCCCATAGTGTATAGATTGCACTAATTTTTGCCACCCAAATGCATTATTTTACATTTTTCTACATTGAACCTCATTTCCCATGTAGTTGCCCACCCCATTCATTTTTTCAGATCTTTTTGCAAGGTTTCCACATCATGCAGAGAAGTTATTGCCCTGCTTAGCTTAGAATCGTCCGCAAATACAGAGATTTAACTGTTTATTCCATCCTCCAGGTCGTTTATGAACAAATTAAATAGGATTGGTCCCAGCACAGAACCCTGGGGGACTCTACTACCCACCCCGGACCATTCTGAGTACTCCTCATTTATCACCACCCTCTGAACTCACCCTTGTAGCCAGTGTTCAATCACCCTATGATCCATGCCATGGACCATACTTTGTACAGTAAACGTTTATGGGGAACTGTGTCAAATTATTTTTTAAAATCCAGATACACCACGTCTACGGGCCTTCCTTTATCTAGATGGCAACTCACCTCCTCATAGAAGGAAATAGATTAGTTTTGCAAGAACGATTCTTCATGAATCCATGCCGATTACTGCTAATGATACCGTTCTCATTACTAAAATCTTGTATATAGTCCCTTATCCCCATGAGACAGGGAACCAATATTCCCACTGACACTAATGATGGGGCACTATTCCTCCCAGCGACACCAATAATGTATTTTTTTTATTTTTTATTCCCACTGACCACCAAGCCCATGGCACGGTTTACTCCCAACAATGCCAGGGCATTTTTTCTCCCACTAACTAGTCTTGCCCCCGCTAAAGTGTCCACTAGCTACAGTCCGGCCCTCCCTAGTGTGAAGGGCAATAAACTAGCACTTTATTTCAAATGTTTGTAGACCCCTGGTCTAAGCTATCAATTTAAGTGAAAAATGTATTAGGAAAAACTATGCAAAAATTACCAAGGTTGCCACTAAGAGCCAGCTTGAGAAGAATGTCAATTCCTTCGGCAGGAATCCCTTCAGAGAATCCAACAGTTTCTATTGTTGCAAGATGCTGCTGAAGAAAAGGGTTTCCTCTTGATGTGACTTTGGAAGTAACTAGAAAAAATAAAATAAAAATTACGCTTAACAGTAACGTCTTTTCCTGTAGTCCTTCAGGACAGCCACTATGAGAGATAGTTTCCTCCTCTTCCTCTAGGAAACACTGCGCCAGCCCATAAATTCTTACTTCCCCTGCCTGACCTCAGTTCCTTCAAGATTACCTCCGGCCAGCTGGGGGAGACACAAGAACACATTAATAACATATATTCAACTATCCTTGTCATGCTGCATTCTGGTCTTTTACAAGATCCCCCCAAAGCTTCGGGAGGGTTACTAGGGTTGTCCTGAAGGACTACAGGAAAAGACGTTACCGGTAAGCGTAGCTTTAATTTTCCCTTATCGTCATTCAGGACAGGCACTATGAGAGGATAAGCGAGCACTTACCAACTAGGCTGGGACTTCAGCTTGCAGAACCTTCCGCTCAAAGGTCTGCTCACTTGCCGACACCAGGTCCACTCTAATGCTTTACAAATGTGGAGTAGCTGGACCATGTTGCTGCCTTGCAGATTTGTTCTGGCGTTGCTCCAGCCCTCTCTGCCTGAGACGTTGCATCAAGGAGGAGTGTGCCTTGATACCCATAGGGATCTCTTTCCCTGCTAATGCATAAGCCTGCGCAATGGTTGCCTAAGCCATCTGGCAATAGTGCGACGAGATGCTCTGCAACCCTTTCTGGCCCTGGAAAATAAAATAAAGAGTCTGACTTCCTCACTGATCTAGTCAGCTCCAGGTATTGTAGGAGACTTCTCCTTATATCCAGAAAATTAAATTTCCATTCCCCTTCACCTGAGGGGTTGGGACAAAACGAAGGCAAAACTACCTCCCGGCTTCTGCGAAACCCCAAAGCCACCTTGGGCAAAAAAGCCGGATCAGCCTTGAGAACTATCCGGTCTGGAAAAATAACACAAAAAGGAGGTCTAATAGATAAGGCTTCAATCTCGCCGACTCTCCTGGCAGTTGTTACTGCAACTAAAAATAAGGTTTTTAGGGCGAGATCCTTCAGCGAACATTTGTCTAAAGGCTCAAAAAGGAGGTCCTGTTAGGCTCTGCAAAACTAGGGATAGGTCCCAGTTGGGAAAGGGTGGACCTCCGACCGGTCTCTGTCTAGACAAAGCCTTAAAGAATCTGACCACCCACGGGTCGGTGGCCAGAGATGTTTCTAAATAAGCACTAAGTGCTGATACCAGACTCTTCAGGGTAGCTATGGATAATCCCTGGTCCACCCCGCACTGCAGAAATTCCAACACAGCTATGGGGCTCTGCACTGAGAAAGCATCTACACATCACTCATTGAAACAAAGCCAGACCTTTTTATATATCCGGCGCGTCTCCTTTTTCCTGCTATTGAGGAGAGTAGAGATTAATCTCTCTGAAAATCCCTTTGACTTTAATATACCCTCCTCAGTAGCCAGGCCGTTAATTTCCACTGATGTACCTGTGGGCAGAGGGAAAAGGGGGGGGGGGGTTCTGCTGCCAATTGCTTGAGAACCGAAAACCATGCCCTTTTTTTAGCCAATGTGGAGCCACAAGCATCAGTGATATGTCTTCTAGCTGAAACTTCCTCAGCTTTTTTTTTGAAAGCCTGTGTCGTGCAAAACACACTCCAAAAAACTTCACCCGGTGCATAAAAAATGTGCACACACAAAGAGTGACACAAAAAAGTGCAGACGGGTACACAAGTCCTCTAAAATCAGGAGGACCTTGTCCTGAATCCCCCGGGGCGTTAGGCTAATGACAGGGACAAGGACACTTAAAACTTGGTCTTTCTGGCCGAAACCAGTCAGACCCTGTTCTTTGGAAGGTCTGCCGAAACAGACCCACCCAAATACTAGGTGAGGCTCCCCCGAAGGAAGACCCCAACCCTAAGGGAGAGGGCGAACTAAGCCAAAAGGCCATGTCCACCCCCTCACCAGACTTTCAGGACAGGCCCTAGAACCTGTGACCCTACTCATCACAGCAAACGTGCAAAGTGACAAAACAAGACATGACAAAACACACACTGAAAATAAATAAAAAGTGGGGAAGGGATAGTGGAGAGGGGAGTGAAAAAGGTGGTCGTTGTGTGAAACAACGACCAGGCCCTCCGGCCAGGAATAAAAAATTCCTCTGGTCCCAGCCAAAAGGCCCGGCCCAAGAGGCAGGTGCTAAAAAAGCGTGTTATGGTGCAGTGACCTTGGTGCCCAAAATCAAAGTGACCCTCACTCACAGTGATTCTTAGGCACCCCCGGACTGCTACTCCAGGGGCACATACTCCATAGGCTTTCAAGACCGCCCTGACCCACGGTCCAGACCACAGCAGCCCCCACCCCAGACAGGAAGGCATGAAGATCAGGAAGCTTGGTGAGAGCCCTTTACCATCAGGCTCCACCGTCGCTCCCATCACTCCTTCCTAATTACATTCGGGAAGTACTAACCGTTCCTCCCCCCCTACCAAGGGAGCAGCCGGTTTTCCCTCCCGAAAAACTGTCTGGGGCTAGAACTACCCCAATCCAGGCCAGAAGGCCAGGTACCCGACCCTCTGGATCAGACCAGGCAGCACCCATCCTCACCAGGAGCATCCTTCCAGATGGCTCAGACTCGACCATACATCGGCCCCCCAGTTTACTGTCGGGCGGCACGACGTGGCCCCTACCGAAACCGTCCTTCCGGATGCAAATTACACCATCAGAGAGCGCCACCCAAACCCTCTCGAATAGGGATGGAACAGCGCCTCCTTTGGCAACTGATAAGAACAGATACTACACTTGATCTTAGCCAAAAGGCAGAGAAGCGATGTCAGGGGTATCCCACACAACTTGACCTTAGAAGCACTGTCGCCAGGCCAAATCTTCAGCCAGAGGGCTCTTCTGGCAGGGTTAGCCAGAGCTGCTGACCTGGCCGACATGCAGACTGACTCGGCTGAGGCGTCTGCTATGTATGCGGCACCACGTAGAATCGTGGGGAAAGAGGATAGAATAGACTCCTTAGCTGTACCAGCTTCAATGTGCGCCTGGATTTGAGAGAGCCAGTGCTCCAAATTGCGGGCTACCACCGTAACAGCCATTTTTGGCTTTAGGTTGCCTGTTGTTGAGTCCCACGTTTTGCTAAGCAGGGAATCTATCCTCTTATCCATGATGTCGGACAGGGACCCAATATCCTCGAAGGCCAAGTCCTTGTGCCTAGAAACCTGAGAAAAGGCAGCATCCAATTTGGGGCTTTTATTCCAAATGGACGTTGGGTCTTCTGAAAATGGAAACCTTCTCTTTAGAGAACGAGAAAAGGTACCAGTTACTTACCGGTAGGTGTCTTTCTGGGAAATCTTCCAGGACGGCACACCTGAGAGATGAAAGGCTCCTCCCTACAGGAAACACAATCAATTGGCAGCTGTTTTAAGTCCCCACCCTTCCCCTTGATCCTAAGTTTGTAGAGAAGTAACTCCTGAACCCAGTTCACAAGGGAAATCATTCCTCATAGGCACTCACCTTCTAGTGTTCTACAATTTTCATTCCTCCAACAGGTGAGAAGTAAGCCTGCCATCCTGGAAGATTTCCCAGAAAGACACCTACCGGTAAGTAACTGGTACCTTTCTCAAGTCATCTTCCAGGACGGCACACCTGAGAGGATAAACAAGTACCTCAGGGTGGGGCCACTGCAAGACCCTCTTGAAAAACCTTGGTTCTGCAGTGAGCTTTACCTCCACTACATATGCTTGATGAAGGTATCTTAGCTGGATCATGCGGCTGATCTGCAGGTCTGCTCCACAGATGTCCCTGCCTTTTCCGCTTCGGATGCAGTATCTAGGTGGAATGGGCTCTTAAAGATGGAATCAGAAAACGTGTTAAACTTGTAGGTTACCAATGTTGCCTGTCTCATACATCTAACAACCATGGCCTATTGTGCCTGTAGGTGCTACTTAGAACCAATAAAAAGATAAATCAGAGACCTGTGTTGTAAGACAAGGACACTACATTGATCAATAAGAGGGCCTGTCTTAACACTACACTGTTCAAGGAAATAAAACTGCAAAAAAAGGGGGGCTGACAGACAACCTTTTTTGTTCCTTTTTATCTTTACGTCAGCAAAGACTAAAAGGGAAGCGTACTTAAGGGTAATAGATTAAAAGAAGCTTGATCCCTGGGTTTAAGGCATGCCCAATCTATGGCTTTACTTACGCCTGAGGGCCTACTTCAGGAGATTAGAGTCCCTAGCAGGAGTAGACTACCCATATTGCTACGTCTAGTTTTGCTAGAAGGGCGAAATGAAGGCCATGCATCAAGCCGAAACCTATTAGATCGGGTATACATCTTTATACTTCATCCTCATTCCCTAATACTCCTCTGAACAGAACTCTCCAAGTTCTTACTAAACAGGGCGATTCATTATCCCCTTCCTCCAGTGTCTCATAACCCTACAGGGCTTCAACCCTAGGAAATGGTTCTGGCATCCCTGAATGTAAGGGGTTGAGGCTTTCATGTGACATCTGCAGCCAGAACTCCTGGCCCCTCCATGGCAAAGAAGGCTGAAATACAAAAGGTGATACATGTATTATTAATATCACAAATAAAAAGATCATAGATTGTGGGCACGGCACAATAGATTCAGACAGAAAGGACACAAGCATAAACAACAAACAATGTTGTGTACCTGAGTGTGACTAGCTTAACTGATATATCAAATATGGGAAGAGACCCAAATCTGAACCTCAATGTAGACAAACAGTCCTCACAGTCTGGTTTTCTGATGTAAAAACATTAACCACTTAACAACCGGCCCATAGCCGAATGACTGCTACAGGGCGGTTGTTTAACTCTGGGAGGCCGTCATATGACGTCCTCCCAGAATTCCGCTCTCGCGTCCGTGCCCGCCGGGTCCACGGATCACGGTAAACGGGCGATCATAGCGGCCGTTTACCACGTGATCGCTCCATCAAAATGACGGAGTGATCACTTGTAAACAAACCATTCCTCCATCCCCTCTCTGTACCGATCGGTACAGCGGAGGGGGAAGAGATCGGTGTCAGCAGCGCTGTGGGCTGCATCTGCAGTGCCCACATCGCTGCTCACCGAAATTTAACCCCTCAATTCCCCGCCAATACTCTGCAGTACAATTCCAGCCAATACTCTGCAATACCCTGCCATAAATTGCCATACCCGGAGATACCCAGCCATACTCTGTGATACCCTGCAATACCCAGCCATAGACAACCCCCCCCCCCCCCTCCGGTGCTTCTACCGACTCACTAATACGATCAAAGCCAGAATGTTTTTTTTTTGTTTTCAGGCTTCCCAGCTTAGAGGTGAGATGTGGGGTCTTATTGACCCCATATCTCACTGTAAAGAGGACCTGTCATGCCATATTCCTATTACAAGAGATGTTTACATTCCTTGCAATAGGAATAAAAGTGATCAAAAAATTTATTTTTGGGGAAAAAATGTCAAACTAAAATAAAGTAAAATGAACAATAAAAAAACTTATTTTTTTTTAAAGCGCCCCTGTCCCCATGTGCTCGCATGCAGAAGCAAACGCATACGTAAGTCCCGCCCACATATGAAAACAGTGTTCAAACCACACATGAGGTATCGCTGCGAACGTTGGAGCGAGAGCAATAATTCTAGCCCTAGACCTCCTCTAACTCAAAACATGTAACCAGTAAAAAAAATTTAAAGCGTCGCCTATGGGGATTTTTAAGTAGCGACGTTTGGCGCCATTCTACGAGCGCGTGCAATTTTGAAGAGTGACATGTTAGGTATCTATTTACTCAGCGTAACGTCATCTTTCATATTATGCAAAAATTGGGCTAACTTTACTGTGTTTTTTTTTTTTTAAGCACAACATTTTTTCTTATCCAAAAAAAAGCATTTGAAAAATTGCTGCGCAAATACTGTGCGAGATAAAAAGCAACGACCACCATTGTATTCTCCAGAGTGTTTGCTAAAAAAACATATATAATGTTTTGGGATTCTATGTAATTTTCTAGCAAATAAATGATGATTTTTACATGTAGAAGACAAATGTCAGAATTGGCCTGGATGCTCCAGAACGCCTGATGGCGCTCCCTGCATGTTAGGCCTCTGTATGTGGCCACACTGTGTAAAAATCTCACACATGTGGTATCGCCGTACTAAGGAGTAATAGCAGAATGTGTTTTGGGGTGTAATTTGTGGTATGCATATGCTGTGTGTGAGAAATAAACTGATGACAATTTTGTGAAAAAAAAAAAAAAAAAGTAAAATAACAATCTTGATTTTGCAAAGAATTGTGGGGAAAAAAATAACTTCTAAAAACTCATCATGCCTCTTACTAAATACCTTGGAATGTCTTCTTTCCAAAAAGGGGTCATTTGGGGGGTATTTGCACTTTTCTGGCATGTTAGGGTCTCAAGAATTGAAATAGGCCGTCAGTACTTCAGGTGTGATACATTTTCAGATATTGGCACCACAGCTTGTTGACTCTATAACTTTCACAAAGACCAAATAATATCCACCAATTTGTACTTATTTTTATCAAAGATATGTAGTAGTATAAATTTTGGCCAAAATTTATGAAGAAAAATTACTAATCTGCTAAATTTTATAACAAAAACGAAGAAAAATTCATTTTTTTTTTTTTTTTTACAGAATTTTCAGTCTTTTTTCTTTTATAGCACAAAAAATAAAAAACCCAGCGGTGATTAAATACAACCAAAAGAAAGCTCTATTTGTGTGAAAAAAAGGACAAAATATATATCCAGTGTTGCATGACTGAGTAATTGTCATTCAAAATGTGAGAGCACCGAAAGCTGAAAATTGGTCTGGTTATTAAGGGTGTTTAAGTGCCCAGTGGTGAAGTGGTTAAAGACACAAGCAAACCTTAAATGCTGCGTATTTCTGAAGTGCAGCTAGCTAGGTCATAACTGATATATAAAAACAGAAAGGACAGGAACCCCTTTTACTGTTGTGTTTTACTGATGTACAGCAAAACAAGGCTATAAATATAAAGACAAAAAGAACCAAACTTCTATGTTGCGTATTTCTGACAAACCACCAAATACAGTTATAAGATCAATATGAACACCAACTCCCATGTTGTGCACTTCTGCTATGCCACAGGGTAAAATATGGAACACAAGACAATCCTTTCTGTCATGCACTTCTGTAGTGTAGTTCAGATAGAACCAACCTGCAGCATTGCGTTTTTCTGAAGAGCAGTAAGGCAAGGCAAGGCAATATGAAACAGAAAGCACCAACAAGCTTCAATCTTGAGTATTTCTGCTGTGCAACAACATAACAGACACTGAGGAAAAAAAACAAAAAACAAACAGACAGCCTTTACAGCTGCAATCTTTCTGGTCTGCTGTAAAATAAGACAATAACTCCATGAGTATTGCTGCTGCGCAGCAAAACCTCAACCGGAAGGGACAGATAAGCTTAGGGCTTCCACACCCGTGCGACCCAACCTGCGACTTGGGACTGCAAGACGCATGAGAAGTCATACACCATGGCTTCCAATGGGTACCATTCCTATCTGTACGACTCCAGCAGTCCCCGATTCCTGGATCCACAGACCTCAAGATTACACAGGTTGCAGGGAAAATAGCAATTTTCAGGTCGAACAAGTGAGGGTTCCCAATGCTGTGACTCCCTCGAGGAGTGCAGCCAACAACCCCCCTGCTGTGTATCCCTAAGATGCAGAAAGGTAGATCAATGAGAAACACTGCTCACTGCTGTGCCTGATATACAAATAAGGCAGTAAATATAGGACATACAGGACACAAACATTCAATCTTTGTGTATGTCTGATTGTAGCAATATACCAATACTGAGCAGAGATGCCACCATCCTCAATGTGTCTCTCAGCTGAGCAGCAAAAACAAAAATCAGAAAAAGACAAGCAACCTTCACTACTTTGTCCTTTCTGATATGCAGCCAATAAGGCAGTATATGCAAGACATAAAAAGGTCAGACAACCTTCAATCTTGTATATGTCTGATGTGAAACAATATAACAAATCTGAATAGAGATAGCACATCCATATTGAAGCGATTTGGCCTTGCGACTCAACACGTCAAATCGCATGGCTAAAATCGTCACGACACCATTTTGTGGTGCTGCACGGATTACCAAAGGCAGTATATGTACTACACCTGGCAGGGGTTCAATTTGTATTTCTGCTACGTAGCCCAACAAATTCAAACCATCAATTTTCACTGCTGCCTTTCTGATAAGGCAGTAATACAGGACACAAAACCCCACAGACCTTAATCCTGTATAAACACTCTGAATAGAGATAGCACATCCATATTGAAATGATTTGTCATGCGACTCAACATGTCAAATCGCATGCTTAAACTCGGCAGCCATTGCCGTTAACAGCACTGTCTGAATCAGCACAACGCCACTTTGCGGTGCTGCACAGATTACCAAAGGCAGTATATATATTAATAGTAAAAAGGTCAAGTCTGACCATGTAGGCCCTTTACAAAATAATCTGGAGTGGGTGACTGGGGACAAAGAGAAGGCCAACTTATTAAATGCTCATGTCTATAATGGGGGTGGTAGTGACGCAGCCCCAAATCCACAATGGCTCAAAAGTGATATGGTCCAGAAATATTTGGACAGAATTAAGGTGGATAAAGCACCTGGACCTGATGGCATCCACCCACGGATCCTAAAAGAATTGAGCTCTGTAATTTCAAAGCCATTGTATCTAATTTTTAGGGACTCATTAATGACAGGAATAGTACCACTGGATTGGCGCACAACCAATGTGGTGCCCATATTTAAAAAGGGAACAAAAAGTCTTTACCAAGTAACTATAGACCCTTTAGTTTAACTTCTATAGTTGGGAAGATACTGGAGGGATTAATAAAAGACCACATAGATGAGTTCTTGCAGGAAAAAAATATTTTAAGCAACAGACAGCATGGATTCATGAAAGACAGAAGTTGTCAGACAAAGCCGATTTCTTTTTATGAGGTAGTAAGTAAAACCTTGGACAGAGGGGTGGCGGTGGACGTGGTATACTTGGATTTTGCGAAAGCGTTCGATACAGTTCCGCACACACAGCTCATGTGCAAGGTAAAGTCTACAGGTTTGGAATTATCAGTTTGCAAAATGGATAGAAAACTGGCTAAAAAACAGAATTCAGAGAGTAGTGGTTAATGATTCTTACTCTGAATGGTCTAAGGTTATCAGTGGTGTACCCCAAGGTTCAGTGCTGGGACCCTTACTTTTTAATATCTTTATAAAATGATATTGGGTCTGGGATCAAAATTAACATTTCTGTCTTTGCAGATGACACCAAGATATGCAGTGGAATAACGTCCTTACAGGATGTCTCCAATTTACAAGCCGACCTCAATGCTCTGTCTAATTGGGCGACTATGTGGCAGATGAGGTTTAATGTTGAGAAATGTAAAGTTATGCACTTGGGGGCTAAGAATATGCATGATACATGCTAGGGGGAGTACAACTGGGGAATCCATAGTGGAGAAGGATCTGGGGGTTTTGGTAGATCATAAGCTCAATAATAGCATGCAATGCCAAGCTGCGGTTTCCAAAGCGAGCAAAGTCCTTTCATATATATATATATAGATAGATAGATAGATAGATAGATAGATAGATAGATAGATAGATAGATAGATAGAGAGAATTTTGCCCCTGTTCAAATCATTAGTAAGACCTCATCTGGAATATGCAGTTCAGTTTTGGGCACCAATTCTCAAAAAGGATATCGGGGAACTGGAGAAAGTGCTGAGAAGGGCAACGTCCGGTACGACGTGTGGGAGTGGCCGTAACGTCGTACCGGAAGTGAAGTAGGACTGGCGGAAAACGCCAGGACACCATTTTACTTAATGTGCTGTTTTATTGTTTAAGATGTGAGAGTCCGATTTATAAATTTTTCATTGATTAAACTTTACAATTTTAAGAATTACTACACTATCAGAGCCTTCTCTCTCCCTCTCCATGTTAATATTTTTTTGAGCTGCATACTCCTGTGGAAACCACCTTCGTAGTCACAGTACAGTCTACACAGTGATATATGGCCCCCTTGTGGCCCAGTGCGGAGATTGTTTCCTAGTTGGCCGTGGCTGAGGACCCCCTGGTGGCTGATAACGAGAATGGAGGTTGTCTGCTTTGCTTGATGTGCCTACTTTTCTACAGTTGGAGGTGAGAGTTCTGGGAGCCCTTAGTCCCCCGATTTTTAGAAGTACCTTTTTGCCTGCTGTTTTCCTAACTGGTGCCATTGAAGAAGAATTTGAGATCTATTATATGGACTTTGTTTTCACTTGCTTTCTATTTATTTAATAATTTGTATTATTAATTTTGTCTAAAAGCACGTAGCACTTTATGATTATGGTTGATTTGCGCAGGACCACTTTTCACTTTTAAATTCGCTTCCAATTTCTGCTGCCCCCCCTGAGGAAAAGATAGGTGAACCCCCCAGGAAGGATAAGAATATCCTACCAGACCCAGAGGCTTCCCAAGCTTGTGGTCCGGCTCCCAGGGGGAGACCACCAGCCCCAGGCTTCGGGTCATTTGGAAAAAAACAAACAAACAAACAGTTTCGCTGTGTAGGGAGAAACACAATCAAAAACTGAGGATCAATGGGAAGGGTGGGGACTTAAAACAGCTGTCGATTGATTGTGTTTCCTGTAGGGAGGAGCCTCTCATGTTTCAGGTGTGCCATCCTGGATGACAACTTGAGAAAGAAGGGTTTCCTTTCAGGATCCTGACGCTCTTTTCTAATTGTTTCTATCAGGACCTCATGTACTGGGAAAACCCTCTTCCTTTGCTCCCCCAAGCCTTTGTACATCAGGTCATGGAGGGTCAGGGGCTTCTTGTCCTCCTGAATACCGAGGGTTGTGTAAATTGCCCCTAGGAGGTCCTCTAACTCGTCTAAGGACAACTTATACCTAGAGGGCTTTCTGGACTTCCCATCCTTCTCCTCTCCCTCTGACTCCTCCTGGGAGTACGAGGTGCCACTATCTGGCTGCCTCTGCTCCACCTCGGAAGGGCCTGAAATTGCCTCTGCCCTAGCTGTAGTTGAAGGTCGGGCAGGTATAGAGCCCTCAGCCTGTGGCGGGATTGTATCCTGTGGACTAGGATTAGGGGGGGGGGGGAGATGGAATTTTTCAAAAATCGATTTAAATGAAGAAAAGGTGGAGGAGAGCTCCTTTACAGAGGCTGCCAACCCAGACTGCTGCTCGGGTTCCCTCTCTTTAACCAGGGAGTCTATGCACCCTTTACACAAAACTTTTGTCCACAACTCCCCCAAAACATCTCTACAGGAGGCACCCTTCCTCTTAGAGCCATCAGTTGATTTAGTCTTTTCTGTAGCTTTCTGCAAAACATGTACCAAAAAAAAAAAAGGCAGAAAAACACATTACTAAAAAGCAGGCATACAACAACCCCCCGGGAGTGTACTAGACCCCCCTCTCATAGGACCTGAGCCTCCCTCCCCCGACCACCCAGGGGGTCTGCCCCCCCAGATAGGAACCATACTAGGAGGGGCAATCCCGGATAGAGAGGACCCTTCCCCAGGGTGCTCTTACCTTGGGAAGGCTGGAGGTGGTGTCAGTATGAGTTGTAGCATCTGCCTCCGACATGACTGCAGATGGTTGCTTTCCAGGAAGTCCCACATTGCCGACTCTCTCCAGCCTGTGCCCGGCCCCCTATCAGCTCCGTGACCTGGAACCGGAAGTCACGGGTCAAAGGCAACACATCCGCCCTCCCCTGGAAATGACGTCACCCGCCGTCTGGCGCGTTGGTTCCAACCAATGCAGCCCATATGGAGTACAGGGAGAGCGGAAGGTTCCTTGCTGCAGCCCTGTGGACGCTATAGGGGCCCCTTGCAATCTGATGCCGCACTCGGCGAGGAAGGGGTGCCTTCAGTTGCAGGTAAAAACCACTGATTACGCCCAGGAAAACCCCTGCCTCCATATGGGCTCCTTTAATGGCCAAAGTCCCCCTGGCTGCTCTCTAGCCTGGTCCCATACACAGTGTCTCCCCACCGGAGTAAACACTAGAACTGGGGTCAGGCAGGGGAAGTAAGAATTTGTGGGCTGGTGCAGTGTTTCCTAGAGGAAGAGGAGGAGACTATATCTCTCATAGTGGCTGTCCTGAATGAAAAAAAATAAATAAATAAAAAACACCCCACACACACACACCAGCAACAAAATTTAGCAAAAATGACCCACAGCTGAAAAATGCCACTAGTGACGGCTCAAAAACGTTATACGTACTGCGCTTGAAGTAGGCCAGAGCCTCATCAAAGCGTCGGGCAGTCTGTTCATGTTTGCTCAATCTCTGCCTAGGCCTCAATGAGGGCGTCTGCATTCCAGGGTCTTCCATCAGTGTCTGCGGGGTGCCTAAAAGGAAGGAAATGTATTGCTTAGAAGGGAATAGAGGCATCGGACAAATTAGAGTTAATATAAAAGAGACTACATTGCAGAAATACAAGTGCAACTCAAGTGGTAGTCTAAGTCAAGTTATGTCTCTTGACAACCGCTTTACGCATATATGTCGGCCGTAAAGAGTGATTGCATATTTTATTTTATTTTTTTAAGTCCCAATTGGATGTAGTACTTTTTTTTGGTATGGCGGGGGGGGGGGGGGGGGGGGGGTTGGGGCAGCGTTTTTCTGTGAAAGTCAATGGGACACAGCATGCCATTATGGGTACCTTGATTTCCCCATTGGCAAAATGCCAAATAACCCTACTTTGCATTGCAACTTTTATGCGACTTTGGTGTTATGCAGAAGAAGTATGCAAAGTCACAAAACTTTGGGGTTGCACCAATATGAACCAAGCCTTAGAGATTTCCCCTCACTTCCTGTCCTGCTGATGTTTTACCATACAAGAAGCAAAGAGAACTCTCCAACATCAACGCCGACATAAAAATGTTTTTTCTTCTTTCGAAAAAGGGGAAGGCTAGAACCCCTGTCATGTTTTTACGTCTGTCCCTCACTTTCTATCTGTTAAAAATAAGATTTTTGTACTCACCGTAAAATTATTTTCTCTGTAATTCACACAGCTCCTCTCTGTAACTAAATGGTCGTTTAGCCTGCCATTAGGAGAACTAGGCAAAATCGTTACAGAACACACAGAACTTTTAGTCCTGCCCCAGGGGGGTGGACCCTGTGCTAACAACCCTCCCCACTGTTCCCAGCAGATTCAGTATGTCAACAAGCAGTATAACGTAGAGAAAAGGAGGGGTGGGTGCTGTGTCGGATGGTGAATTACAGAGAAAAGGATTTTACGGTGAGTACAAAAATCCTATTTTCTCTTATATTCACTGACCGACACAGCTCCTCTCTGTAACTAAATGGGACGTCCCCAAGCAGTGCCAAACGAGGGGTGGGAAAAAACAACAGCATAAAACCTCATCCACCATGGCAAGTGGGAACTAGTGAAACTAAACCCACAAAAAAACAGCAGTGTGTGGAAAAAACACCACTATATAACCGGGTATCCTCAACAGGAGTGATCTCCAAAACCACAACATTGTGGTAGTAATGCAACAGTGCATTAACAGTACTGCGTTTTTGTCGAAAAACCAGGAAAAAAAACTCAATTGCAACTACACGGCCGCCTGCAAAACTTTGCGGCCAAAACAAGCATAAGTCGATGCACTGACATCTACCTTGTAAAACTTGGTAAAAGTATGGAAAGACGACCAGGTCGCTGCCTTACACACCTGAGCGTCAGACGCTTGGTGTCGAAAGGCCCAAGACGTTCCGATTGCACTTGTAGAGTGGCCGTGACTGGAAAGGGGGGCACCTGCCCCTTTAAGGCGTAGGCTTGGACTACAATCTGTCTGATCCACCTGGAAATGGTGGCAGACGAGAACGCCATGCCTTTCTTTAGGACCAGCCACCGAAACAAACACAACAGGAGTCTGACTTCCGAAAGGAAGCTGTGGCAGACAAGTACACCTTCAGAGCCCTAACCACATCCAAAGAGTGAAGGGCCACCTCCTTGGGGTGCTTCTGCTTAGGACACAATGATGGCAATACTATGTCCTCATTGATATGAAAGGCTGAAACCACCTTCGGTAGAAAGGACGGTTGCGGACGCAACACCACCTTATCCCTGTGGATGACCAGATAAGGCGACTTGCAGGGCAAGGCCACCAGTTCTGAAACCCTCCTGGCCGATGTGATGGCCTCTAGAAAGACCACCTTCTGTGAAAGGGTCAGCAGAGGAATCTCCCTGATATTCTCAAACGGCGGCTTCTGAAGCGCCAACACCAGGTTCAAATCCCACGGAGGTAACGGAGGACACACTGGAGGGACTATATGTCGCACCCCCTGCACAAAAGTACTCACTAATGAGTGAGATGCAAGGGGTCTTTGAAAAAAGACAGCCAAAGCTGAAATCTGCCCCTTGATGGTGCTCAACGCCAACCTCTGGTCTACAATTTACTGAAGAAACAGCAGGATCCTGGATATAGAGAAGGAGCGCGGATGCCACCCCTTCTCCTCACACATGGAGATGTAGGCCTTCCAAGTACGATGGTATATCTTCCTGGAAGAAGATTTCCGCGCCCTTAGCATAGTTGGAATCCCAGAGTCCGACAGACCCCGGTTCCTCAATACCTGGCTTTCAATAGCCAGGCCCTTAAAGTCAGTGACGGTAAAGCAGGGTGAAGGATTGGACCTTGAGATAGGAGGTCCTCTCTCAATGGCAGTCACCAGGGGGCGTCTGCTACCAGGCACACCAGGTCTGCGTACCAGGCCCGCTGAGGCCAATATGGGGCAATCAGGAGTACTGGAATCCTCTCGGCTTCCACTCCGCGAAGCAGACGTGGCAACAGTTTTAGTGGAGGAAAGGCGTTGATCAGCTGTTACTGATCCAACGGAGCCACCAGCGCATCTGCCCACGGATCTCTTGTCCTGGACACGAATCTTGGCAGCTTCAGATTTAGCTGGGAGGCCAATAGATCCACATCTGGCGTGCCCCATTTCAGGCACAGCAGCCTGAATATCTCAGGATGCAATGCCCATTCTCCTGGGTCCAGCATCTGTCAACTCAGATAGTCCGCCTACCAATTTTCCACCCCCGGGATGTAAATGGCCGACAGGGCCGGAATATGTCGCTCTGCCCACCGAAGTATGTGAGCGACCTCCCGAGCAGCGGCTGAGCTTCTTGTTCCCCCTTGGTGATTTATGTACGCCACGGCCGTGGCATTGTCTGACTGTATCCTGGTCGGACGCCCTTGAAGACACGTCGACCACGTGTGGAGGCACAGCCTAATCGCTCTCAATTCAAGCAGATTGATCGGCAACTTGGATTCTTCCATCGACCAGAGGCCCTGAGCCAACTTAATCTCCATCACTCCACCCCAGCCGGACAACTGGCGTCCGTAGTGACCACCATCCATTTCAGAGGAAGGAACGATTTTCTGGACTGAATCACCGGGGACCTCAACCACCAGATCATGGAGTCCCTGACTGGCTGGCTCACCTGGATCTGCCGATCCAGGGACAACGGAGATTTGTCCCATTTTGTCAAGATCTCCTTCTGCAAGACTCTGGTGTGGAACTGGGCATAAGGTACTGCCTCGAAGGAGGCTACCATGAGCCCCAGCAGCCGCATGTAAAAGCAGAGTGATGACCACTTGCGGTTCATCAGTAGTTTGACTGCAGATCTGAGAGTCAGCAATTTGTCTGAGGGGAGAAAACCCTCGCTTCCCTGGAGTCCAATAGTAACCCCAGGTACTCCAGACACTGAGTCGGTACCACCACGACTTCTTTAGGTTCAACAGCTACCCAAATGCTTGCAGGGATAGCAAGGTGTTCGTCACATCCTCCTCTAATTCTGAGGCGGAAGAAGCTCTCAGGAGACCGTCTAGGTAACCCACGATCAACAACGCCAACGCTGGAGCCAGTACTTTGGTAAAGACTCGGGGGGCTGATGCAAGGCCAAAAGGAAGAGCCACAAACTGGTAGTGGGCTTCCCCGACTGCCAAACGCAGAAACTTTTGATGCCAAAGGCATATGGGTATGTGCAGGTAGGCATCCTGAATGTCCAAGGATGCCAGGAAGTCCCCTTGATGGAGTGCAGCGACTACTGAGCGAACTGATACCATTCTGAACCTCTGCACTTTCAAAAAGTGATTGAGGGCTTTCAATGCTTTTATGCGCACCTTTCCTGCCACGTGCCGCCTCTATCTTAGCAACATAGGAGTCAAGGACCGCCGCTAGGGTATCCATGCGCACTGCGCTAACTGCAGGTGACCCGGTTGCTATAGCCTGGATTTCGGGGGAAGAAACACCAGTTTCTGAAGCCATGCTGACCCTAGCTTGTCTGCCACCTGCAAGGGGACTGAGGGGACTAAGGACAGTGAAGGTCCCACCCTCCTGCTGCCGTGGCGTGGGGGAGTGGGGTGGTACTTAGCGCTAGACTCAACACCCTGGGGCGTTCTGCGATAGCCACAGCAGTGCCTGTAGTTCCTAGGAGGGTCCCAGTTGCAGAGAGGAGAAAACTGCCAGCAGCAGCAGCAGCTCCCACCAGCAGTGCAACGATCTGCAGAGCAGCTTCAGCATTCAGCAAAGAGCAATCCAGCGTCCTGCACACACACAGTGGATACAGGAAGCAGCAAGAGAAAGCACATGTAATGCTGCCCCAAGAGGCCAGCGGTGACAAAAGCACTCAGGCTTTAAGAAAATGACCGCCAATGTAATCAATAGGAATCCTCAAGAAAACGGCTGCTGAAGCTCACCAGGAGAATTTATAGCTTTCCCAAATCCACGATGGCTGTCGGAACGGCGCCATGCGGTGACAGAGCAAAAAAATAAAAACATGCTGCCTGCCAACAGTCAGAACAACCTCCATAAACATGTTTTGGGATCCCCAGACCTGGACCAGGACCAAACGCCAGCCGCACAGACCCCCACAGGTGAGAAACAGCGACCCCCACACACACCGCCCGCAGTGCATGCAGCCACCCCCCCTCAGAGGGGGGGAAGGAGGGGTGATAGGGAGGTGAGGTGGCCCCCGAATCGACCCCCCAGGGAATGCCCAGCTGCTCACCCCACCGAAGCAGGGAGAGCCGTACTTGCCAGTCCTGAAGAGCTGGGAGACATTCCATCACAGACCCACTCCTGCGCAGTTACAGGGTGGCTGCTGGCCTCGGTATACTGTGATCCAGACATCAGTAGCCCGGTCATATGTATACCCCGGAGCATTGAAGCTCACCGACCACCTCTGGAGCTGAGGCATGTCGTGGCCTGCCGAGACTTAGCTGCGGCCTGCTCATGCTCGATGGCCAGACTGGGGAGACTACAAGCCTGTAGTCTATTAACCAGCCTGTCACCCAGCCAGCAGTTGATGAAAGATCCTGTGATCTTCTATCTTGCGCAAAAAGCAGCAAACCTGCAGCAAAAATATGGACCAAGAAGACCGCAGGGTTTCCTAGGTCATTCTCCTTGCTAGGCAAAATAAAAACTGAAGATGCTAGGAGCAGTGGGAAGGGTTGATAGCCCGGGGCGGGATTAAAGTTCTGTGTATTGTGTAACAATTTTGCCTAGTTTCTCCTAATGGCAGGCTATACAACCCATTTCGTTTTTAGAGAGGAGCTGTGTCGGTCAGTGAATATTAGGCTCCATGCACACTGAAGCTCAAAAAAGCTTTTTCTCGACGCCAGTTTGCTGGCAGAAAACGCTGGTTGAAAAACTTGCTTTTAACAGCGATTTGTACTAGCGTTTATGAGCGTTAGCGTTTATGGGCGTTTTCAATAAAAATACACAGAGGACACTCCAAAAATCCCACAGTACATTCCAAACTCCCACAATGCATTGAAAAAATAGAATGCCGAACACTAATTAACGCGCGTTTATAAGGCTCCATGCACACTGAAGCTCAAAAAAGCTATTTCTGGACGCCAGATTGCTGGCAGAAAATGCTGGTTGAAAAACCTGCTTTTAACAGCCTTTTATACTAGCGTTTATGAGCGTTTTACAGCGTTAGCGTTAATGGGCGTTTTTTATAAAAATACACAGAGGACACTCCAAAAATCCCACAATGCATTGAAAAATAGAATGCCGAACACTAATGAACGAGCGTTTATGAGCGTTTACAAGCGTTTATCAGCGTTTGTCGTTTTTTGGCGCTGAAAAACGGCACTTTGAACGCGAATTTCTGGCGTTCAGAAAAAAGCCCATAAACTCCACTGCTCATTAAAGCTGAAAAACGTCCATGTTTGCATGGACACATAGGCTAACAGAGTGGAGTTTATGGGCTTTTAAAAAAAAACGCCCAAACTCCAAAAAAACTGCAGTTTATGAGCTCCAGTGTGCATGGAGCCTAAGAGAAAAACATTTTAATTAGGACAGGATATAACAGAGCTCCAGATAGCAGTAAAAAAAAACCCACACAGGAGTTCTAACCCTTTCCCGCCATCTAAAACTAGCGGCGGGGGGGGAAATCATTTTTGGACTCGGGGGAGTGAGCAGGATAAAAACAGACATGGAGACTAAATAGCTTAAGACCACTTTACTAAGGAGTTTCTGTTTTTGAGGGGGTTCAACAAAGGCTTTCAGCCAAAGGTAAGTCCACAGGGTGGCAATCACAGGTTCAGCAAAGATAGATAAGGCAGAGAAGTCAGGAGTAACAGGAGCGCAACAATGGATGCGTCCAGAGTGGCAATACGGTACAGCAAGTAGCGAGTTCGGCATCACATTGATAGCAATCTAAGGCGCAGCCAGGGCTAAATCCAGTGGGGCAACAGGCAGTGATGCAGACAGGGAAGGGGACACAGGGCAGAGATTAAAAGGCAAAACAGGGGCCAATAGCAACATGATATGGCAAGGAATGAGTCTGGGGGGGTCACAGGATAAATATCCAGGCATTACAAGGGTCAAAACAGGGTACAACAAAGATGGTACTGCTTCTAGGTCACAGCAGAGAAGGAAACACAGGAGGAAGGTCATGTGTGGCTTGGGCGAAACACACAGGGCAGATTTACAGGGGTAAAGGTGCTGTGCACCCGGTGCAGCATTACAGTAGGAGTTACACAGCTTTTGTGGCCTGGCCTCAAATCAGGGTCCTCGCAGAAGATGGGAGAACATAGCAAGTAGCATATCCCCAGAAGAGCAAACACCACAGAATGGTCTTGTGTTGTCTGGCCTCAACTCCCAGGTTCGTGCAGATAGCACATCGCAGGGGCTGGGTGAACACAGCAGAAGGTCTTGTGTGGCCTTACCTAGGGATGGATGTAGGTAGCACATTGTGAGGGGTGCAGGAACACAGAAGGCAGCCTTGTGTGGCCTGGCTTCAACTTCAGATCCAGGCAGGTAGCACATCGCTGGAGAAAACACAAAAGGAAGGTCTTCTGTGGCCTGACCCCAACTCCAGATCCATGAAGGTAGCACATCGCAGGAGGGAACACAGCACAAATGTCTTCTGTGGACTGACCTCAACTCTGGGTCCAAGCAGGTAGCACAATCGCAGGAGAAAACTAAACAGGAAGATCTTCTGTGGCCTGGCCACCTGAACTCTGGGCCCACACAGGTAACGCATAGCAGGAAGGTATTGTATGGCCTGGCCTCAATTAGAGGTTCATGCAGGCAGCACATTGCATGTGGGGAACCATAGCACAGAGGTCTCTTGTGTGGCCGGGCCTCAACGCTGGGTCCATGTAGTTAGCACAACGTAGAATGGGAACACATCACAAAGGTCTTGTGTGGCCCGGCCACCTCAACTCCTGGTCCATGCAGGTGGTACATCACAGGAGGTGGGGAAACACAGGAGGAAGGTCTTGTTTGGCCTGGCCTCAAAGCAGTTGTAAAGGGTAATAAACAGGTTATTCTTACCTGCTCTGTGGCTACAAATTTCCTCTTCTGGGGTCCCCCACTGGCGCTCTTCGTTCCTCCTCTTCTCAGGAGAGAGAATACAGCAGAAAAGTCTTGTGTGGCCTGGCCTCAACTCCTGGTCCATACAGGTAGCACATGGCAGGGGGTGGGATAACCAAGCAGAAGGTTCTTGCCTAGCCTGGTCTATGTGGGTAAAACTTTGCAGGGGTTGGGGTAACAAATCACAAAGGTCTTTTTTGGTCTGGCCTCAAATCTGGGTCCATGCAGGTAGCACATCACAGGGGTGGGGTAACAAAGCAGAAAAGGTCTTGCCTGGCCTCAACTCCAGGTCCATGTAGGAAGAACATTGCAGGAGGTGGGGGAACATCACAAAAAGGTCTTGTGTGGTCTGGCCTCAACTCAAGGTTCATGCAGGTGGCACATTACAGAAGGGGAACACAACAGGAAGGAATTGTGTGCCCTGGCCTCCTCAACTTAGTCCATACAGGTACGATATTGGGGGGGGGGGGGGAGGGGGTAACAAAACAGAAAGGTTTTGTCTAGCCTGGTCTCAACTCCAGGTCCATGTAGGTAGGATATCACAGGGGGTTGAGGGTAACACATCACAAAGGTAGAGATATATATATAGAATATATTATAATATATTCTATATATATATATATATATATATATATATATATATATATATATATATATATATATATATATATAATTTCCAAGAGGACCACTGCCTGGTTGAAGCTGAGGGTGAAGGTAATGGACTGGCCAATTATGTCTCCAGACCTAAACTCTATTGAGCATCTGTGGGGCATCCTCAAACGGAAGGTGGAGGAGCTCAAGATCTCTAACATCCACCAGCTCCATGATGTCGTCATGGAGGAGGGGAAGAGGACTCCAGTGGCAACCTGTGAAGCTCTGGTGATCTCCATGCCCAAGAGGGTTAAGGCAGTAAAGGAAAATAATGGTGGCCACACAAAATATTGACACTTTGGGCCCAATTTGAACATCTTCACTTAGGGGTGTACTCACTTTTGTTGCCAGCGGTTTAGACATTAATGGCTGTGTGTTGAGTTATTTAGAGGGGACAGCAAATTTACAGTTATACAAGCTGTACACTCACTACTTTACATTGTAGACAAGTGCAATTTCTTCAGTGTTGTCACATCAAAAGATAGAAGAAAAGATTTACAAAAATGTGAGGGGTGTACTCACTTATGTGACATACTGTAATAAGAAGAGGTGGTCATATCCCCTCCTGATCGCCTACTGCCTGTGTGAATGAGCCTCTAAGGTGGTGGCCCCTGTGTGCAATATGACAGAGTTGTGTAAATCTCACGACTGGATGGACAGAAATCCTACTCCTTAGATAATACTAAAATATATATATATACAATGACTATTTTTTTTTAGAGTCTTCAAGTGGGAAAAGCGATATACTTAAAAAACAAGGCCTGAGGTGTGCCATGGCCTGGCTGGTCAGTATGCCTGAAAAGAGAGCATACCCTGAATGTAAGAATATGAAAAAATGCTATGAGTATGTATGACAAAACTGGGGGAAATGGGTGGGTGGGCACCCAGAAATGGCAACCCTGGCCCTGACAGAGGAGGGTTAAATAGCCCCTCAGACTCCTCCCACAAATACAGGCCAGCCTTCCCGCTTGTAATCAGAGTCTTCAAGTGGGAAAAGTGATATACTTAAGAAACAAGGCCTGAGGTGTGCCATGGCCTGGCTGGTCAGTATGCCTGAAAAGAGGGCAAAAAGACACAAGTTTAGGTGGAAAAGGGAAGGTAAAGATCCAACCCATAGAATGACGCGTGCCCGGATGGCAACAGTAAGTAACCGGCAAGTATCCGCTGTGACAGGTGAATCCATCGACTCCTGACCTGGTGATGAGAAGGAACCCCCTTTAGAGCCCGCAAAGCTACGCAGAACCCAACTGAACATCCCGTGAAGGATAGGATGAGCCTGATGCCCAACGTAACCCAGACATGAGAATGAGCTGCTTGTGAATGAGAGGATACGTGGGGAAAAGGGAGTAAGGGCTGACCCGAGGAACCCCTGCAAAAAGACCAGTGACAGGAGAGGAAAAACTGGCGGCCTGATGGATGTGATGGAGTAGGCGCCATGGCAAAGAGCATCGTCGACCTGGAGATACCATGCCAGACACAGGACACTGGTCCCACTGGATACTAACAGGTCATGCTTCAGCCTAAGACCTACCAACCAAGACCGAATCCTTAACCGAGGAAGGAGAGTCAGACTCCAACCCAGGGAAATAAGTCCCATGGCAAGGTACAGCCATGCCCAAGTGACTGAAGCCCCCCCCCTCCCCCACCTGGAACAGGCCGGGGATCAGCAAAGATGACTGGACCGACTTCCCTGAGTAGTACTCCAGGCAACCACCTAGATAAGAGATCGGATCTGAGAGTGGAATCCAGAACCATGACGACGTCGCCCAAACCTACCACCTAAGGACCGTGGCTAGGACACACCCTGACTATACATCCCTGGGCGGTAACCAGGGCCTCAACACAACAGGACATCACCTGAAGTAAATTGACGACTGCTTTTGACCCAAGGGTGAGCCCAGTGGTGAAACGATATTAGCACCAATCAACTAGCCCCCCCAACAACGGCCGGGCTGAAGGAAGTGAGTGCAAGCATAGTCGATGTTGGTATGGATGCCAAGCTGGCCCAAAAAAATAAATAAAAAAAAATAAAAAATAAAAACACACACACACACACACACACACACACACAATCAGACATGCGAACAACAACGCCCCTCTGCCTACCTAAGAATGAAACATGAGCAGAAATGTGAATACCACTGCACGTACATGAACCTGACGACAGACACCCCCCCCCCCCCCCCCCACCCTTGTGTAAGTGGCAAGCGAGCCCGAGTAACCTTCAGCGCAGACAGGTAATTAACTGAAAACTCAGGGCTAGTGTACCCACAGGCCGTGGTGGGTAGTCGTATGGATGTGGTGAATGAACATGCATCGTATGACGTATGGTATACGGGCGAGAAGATTGTGGACAACAATCAGTTAACAAACGAAACCTCAGCCCGTATGGATCTGTAGAAGTGACAGATCCCGATGTGCAAGCCCTAGCTAACTGACCTAGGTACAAACATGAACACAGATACGATGAGACATGACAATCAATAAAGACAAACCTACCAGAGTAGGTCATAAGTGAACAACACCCCTCTGAGAACTCAGAGGCTAAACACCGAGGCTGAAACGCTATGTCAGAAACGCTATGACAAAAACGCTATGACAAAAACGCTATGACAAAAACGCTATGACAAAAACGCTATGACAAAAACGCTATGACAAAAACGCTATGACAAAAACGCTATGACAAAAACGCTATGACAGAGATACTGACAGAAACGCCATGACAGAAATGCTAAAAGTTAATGCTGATGCAGAAACGAAGAGACAGAAATCCAGGGCAGAATCACAATGACAGCAATACTAAGACCAAAAAGCTGAGGCAGAAACGCAATGCCAGAAATCCTGGGGTAGAAACACTATGGCAGAAATCCTAGCCAGAAATGCAATGATCAAAATGCGAAGACTGAAACGCTACGACGGAAATGCCGGGCAGAAACGCTACGGCAGAAATCCTGGCCAGAAATGCAATGACCAAAATGCGAAGACTGAAACGCTACGACGGAAATGCCGGGCAGAAACGCTACGACGGAAATGCCGGGCAGAAACGCTACGACGGAAATGCCGGGCAGAAACGCTACGACGGAAACGCCAGACCGAACGACAGAACGGAAATGCTGGACAGAGCGCTGCGACAGAAAAAACGCTAAACAGACCGCTAGTTGCGATAAAAAAAAAAACACTGATCAAAGAAAGTAAAACAAGTGAAAGCAGCAAACCTGGCCTCAGGTCTGGCCGTTGCCATGGCTGCAGTGGGTGGTCTGATCCCCAGAGGAGCAGGCGGCCGATCACACCTACCAAACCCTCCCACCATGCACGCTGGCCAGGTGGAGCTGGGAACCTTTAAAGATGGACGAACGCACCCACCCACCCAGAAATGGCAACCCTGGGCGTGACAGAGGAGGAGGGTTAAATAATCCCTCAAAATCCTCCCACAAATACAGGCTGGCCTTCCCACATATATACACACATACATACACACAATGGTAGGAGGTGGCGGTTTCTCCGACCAAATACACACACCCCCCATGTGAATGAGCCTCTAACGTGGTGTCCCATCGTTGGCATCAGCAGGGAGGAATGGTGTCCAATCGTTGGCATCAGCGGGGAGGAATGGTGTCCCATCGTTGGCATCAGCGGGGAGGAATGGTGTCCAATCGTTGGCATCAGCGGGGAGGAATGGTGTCCAATCGTTGGCATCAGCGGGGAGGAATGGTGTCCAATCGTTGGCATCAGCGGGGAGGAATGGTGTCCAATCGTTGGCATCAGCGGGGAGGAATGGTGTCCCATGATTAGTGTCAGTGGAAGGAAAAGTGCTCCGTCACTGGTGGGGGGGGGGGGGGGGGGGGGAATAGTGCCCCATGGGCCAGATAAAGGTATAAAGGTGAGTAAAGGGCCGGCGTACTTGAAGTATCTAATTTCATGATGTAAGCGCTGCCTGTCTGCTGACAATCTCTTTCCACAACTTCCTGGACTCACTTGCTTCTCAGCTACTTCTCATTTCTAAGGACTACATATCCCATGGTACCTTGCAGCCCACAAATAGAGATCCCTACTCTGACTCTGCCTCCTCTCAGCACCTTATAGATCAGAAGGCGGGGCTCTGTAAAACGTGTGACACAGCAGTGCCTACTCACAGGCCATAGTGACTGTCAGAATACAAGGAAGCAGGGATCTAACTACAGGGGGCACAATTGTGACCCCGCTCCAATGCTCCAGGGGTCCTGTGTGGCCCCCCTCTACACCTGAACAGGAGGGGCAGCATATAGAGAAACTGATGCCCTTGATGTTCCTCCTGCAGCTGCTGAATCCCCGCTTCTCCTTTTCCTCCCGCAGGCATTCAGGGGCTGCAGGAGGAACACGGAGGGCATCAGTTCCTCTACCCGACCCCCCCCCCACTCCTCTCTGATCCCCCATTCCTCTCCACCCCCACTCCTCTCCGGTCTTCCTCCTCGTCTCCAGTCTCCGTGCTGCCTCCTGCCCACCCAACGCTGTCAGGTTCCCCTCTACTACCTGCTGCTGTGGGGGATGGGTAACAGGTGGTGGACAGATGATTGGTAGATGGCTGACACCACCCCCCCCATCAGTCCATTCCGGCCACATGATCTGACCCCCCCCCCCGTCAGCCCAATTGTCCCACTCTGGTCATGTGATCTGACTCCCCATGTGACAGCTCCACCTTCTATAGTTGCACGTTACAGGAGGTGGGGGAAGGGTTCTATAGTTCTGTGCAGAGGTGGGGGGATGGGTTCTGTGCAGAGGTGGGGGAGGAGTTCTGTAGCATGCTATTGGAGGACTCTCTGCTATGGTCCCCACCTCATCCCTTTAAACCGGTGTTGTGTCGAATACTGTCCCCCGTCGGATAGTGTCCGCCCTGTACTGTGCTTGCGCAGTATGGAGGACAAGGAGACGCAGAGGTTCTCCGAAGATGAACGGCGCCTGTGCACTGAGTCCAGGTTCAAGCCCCACCATCGAAGTGGACATAGAGTTAAAAATAAATAATTGCCGAGCGAAGCGCGGCCGTGCCCGAAGCGTGCCGAGCCTGCGAGGAGCCCTATTACGAAATGCTACCATATGTCCACTTGCATGGTGGGGCTTGAACCTGGACTCAGGGCTGAAGGTACTATTAAGTGCGCAGGCGCCGTTCATCTTCGGATACTTTCGGTGTCTCCTTGTCCTCCGTACTGCACCATGGCAGGGCAGACACTATGCGATTGGGGGACAGTTATTGGCAGAACACTGGAACACATATGAATTACTCAGGTTCTGTTGCTGATTAAGGTGGTAAATAAGCTCACTTTGTGCCTTATCTGTATTTAATTATTCTCAGAGCCCCTGTAATACAAAGGTGTTCAGGATTAAAGGGATGATGTGACAACTCTCTCTCACTCAGGTCATATAATAGAGAATTCCCCTCCAGGACACAACATCCGGAGACTCCTCCCCCTCCTGAATATTACTATAACATATACTACAATGAGGAGATCCCACACACAGGTGTGTGTGTGTAGAGCGAGATCACATCCTTGTGTGCCCTGACTGACCGCCCCACCTACAGGGATAACACACCCGCCCCGCCTCATTATGACTAGAATAGACATTGCCGTCACGTTCGGTACCGCACAGCTTACCTCCTACGGCGACTACATTCGGACAGAAACCGCCAAACAGTACAATGGCGCCGATTGTGCGAAAGGAGAGCGCTTCCGGGTCATGTGATAGGACCGACCAATGAGGGCCAGGCAAGGGAGAGAAGGCGTGCAATTCAAACCTATGTAGATTGGGAGCTCTCAGCTATTTCTACATAAGACCTCTGAGGGGTGTGTATGTGTGTATATATATATATATATATATATATATATATATATATATATATATATATATATAATATAATATAATATATATAATATATATATATATATATATCTATATCTCCTCACTGTATTCATATATATATATATACATATCCCCTCACTGTATTTATATATATATATATATATATATATCTCTATATATATCTATATATATATAAACTTAACGGGATTTTTTTTTTTACCAAAAACATGTAGCTGAATAAATTTTGGCTTCAATTTATGACAGAATAGATTCTATTGGATTTCTTTTAAAATAGAATAAAGAAAATGTTTTTTTTTCCCCAAATTTCCGCTCTTTTTTCGCTTATATTGCAAAAAATAAAAAAAGGAGTCGTGAATAAATACCACCAAAAGAAATCTCTATTTGTGCGAATAAAATGATAAAAATTTCATCTGGGTACAGCACAGCATGACCGTGCAATTCTTATTGAAAGTGCGAGAGCACTGAAAGCTCATCAGTCAGGACACAAATTGTCGTTTTCTTGGCAGCTCGCCAAGCAGTTGGGTCATTAGGTTTGGTGTCACTCAGTACCGTAAAACATGGAGTCAGGGGGTTAAGGGGGTGTGGCAGGGGGCGTGTCTTATGCCTACATACATTTGCTAGTAGGTGTCCCTCAGTAGGTGGACCAACATAACTATGCACATCCCATACCTGCGGGATCCCTCAAGAACAGGGGTTCTTAACGTGGGGTCCATGGACCCCCTAAGTCAGCCTTTCTCAACCTTTTCAACACAGAGGAACCCTTGAAATAGTTCTCCAGTCTCCGGGAACCCCTGCTAAAAATTAGAAATCCACAACTCATGATACATTAGTGTGATGGTCAGTGGGAAGAATGGTCCTTACACTTGTGGTCATTGGGAAGAATTACCTCCTTACAGATAGCTAAAAAGATCAATGGTGTCGGTGGGAACTTATTCGAAAGGCAGAAATGGCCCAATGCTGAAGGAACCCCTAGCAGCCTCTGGAGGAACCCTAGGGTTCCACGGAACTCTGGTTGAGAATCACTGCCCTAAGTGATCCATGGATGGCTTTCAGGGCATTAGTGAGGGTCAGATAAAAAAAATTCCACTCCATATACAGCCCCTCTTCCTCATCCCATTCACTGATTTTCTATTGAAAGAAATGAAAGAAAACACACCCTGAAACTGCTTATAGCGCCAACCGCTAAGCGTCTCTTGACCCATTGTTGGATCATGTTTTCCATTTAAATGTGTTTCATTGAGGAGGGGTCCAAAGCTTTCATCAGATTCTTACAGGTTATGAACCACTGCTCTAGAGGCTGGAAATCACTGTAGTAGGCACCGCTACTCCATTGATCCCCACTAGCTTCCAAAGACCCATGCCGAGTGGCTGCTCTCCAGTAGGGATGAGCCGAACACCCCCCGGTTCGGTTCGCAAAATTCGTACGAAATTTAGAACCCCACTGAAGTATATGGGACTCGAACGTTCGAAATTAAAAGTGCTAATTTTAATGGCTGATAGGCAAGATACTGTCCTAAAAAGGGTTTGGGGACCTGGCTCCTGCCCCAGGGGACATGGGTCAATGCCTAAAATGTTTTTAAAAATGGCCGTTTTGGCGGGAGCACTGATTTTAATGATGATTAAAATGAAAAAAAAGGTGAAATATTCCTTTAAATATCGTGCCTGGGGGGTGTCTATAGTATGCCTGTGAAGTGCCACGTGTTTCCCGTGTTTAGAACAGTCCCTGCACAAAATGACATTTAACGGAAATAACGTCATTTAAAACTACTTGCGGTTTTAATGTTATATCTGGTTCCGGCAATATGGATGAAAATCATTGAGAAAAAAAATAAATAAATCATTGAGAAAAATTGCATGGGTAGCCCCCCCTGCCCATTACCAGCCCCTTTGGGTCTTGTATGGATATTAAGGGGAACCCCGTACCCATATTAAAAAAAGGAAATACGTGTGGCCTATATACTCAGAACAGCAGTATACAGGCGGTGCAAACAAGACAGGGACTGTGTAGGTTTGTTGTGTTAAGTAGAATCTGTTTGTAATTTTCAACTGGTACATTTTTAAAGTGTAGCTCCAGTCAAAAAATCTATTTTTAAGCTTTTTGGAAAACATAGGGAAGGGTTATCACCCCTGTATAATTTGTTTTGCCGTCCGTATTTTTTCATCTCACTTCCTGTTGTCTCCTTCCGTTTGCAAATAGGAGACGTTTGTAAGCTAGCTGTTTGAAAGTAGGGGCCTGCCCTATATGCTCTGCAGAAATGGCGGAACAAGGTGTTGGTGTAAGCCAACATTGTAAGCCCTCAAAGTGACTCTTGGTGGGCGCTGGAGCGCCCTGCTGTGAACGATTATATCAAGAATTGTAATTACATGCCATTGTTGAACAGTGGTAGAAAAATTGGGCCTTTGGTGGTTGTGGTGCTGGTGCCACAACACTATAAGTCCTCACAGTTACTCTCGGTGGGCACAGGAACGGGCCCTGCTATGAAATATTATATCAAGAATTGTAATTACATGCCCCTGTTAAACAGGGGCTGAAAAATTGGGCCTTAGGCACTGGTGCTGGTGCCACGACACTGCAACCTCTCCCTTATACTCTAGTTGTAGTGCAGGAATGATCCCGGCTGCAAAGCATTGCATCAAAAATTGTAATTAAACGCTCCTGTTAAACTGGTTCTGAAAAATTGGGCCTTAGGCACTGGTGCTGGTGCCACGACACTGCAATCTCTCCCATATACTCTAGTTGTGGTGCAGGAATGAGCCCTGCTACAAAGCATTGCATCAAAAATTGTAATTAAACGCCTCTGTTAAACAAGGGCTGAAAAATTGGGCCTTAGGCACTGGTGCTGGTGCCACGACACTGCAACCTCTCCCATATACTCTAGTTGTAGTGCAGGAATGAGCCCGGCTGCAAAGCATTGCATCAAAAATTGTAATTAAACGCCCCTGTTAAACAAGGGCTGAAAAATTGGGCCTTAGGCACTGGTGCTGTTGCCACGACACTGCAACCTCTCCCATATACTCTAGTTGTGGTGCAGGAATGAGCCCTGCTACAAAGCATTGCATCAAAAATTGTAAATAAACGCCCCTGTTAAACAGGGGCTGAAAAATTGGGCCTTAGGCACTGGTGCTGGTGCCACCACACTGCAACCTCTCCCATATACTCTAGTTGTGGTGCAGGAATGAGCCCTGCTGAAAAGCATTGCATCAAAAATTTTAATTAAACGCTCCTGTTAAATAGGGGCTGAAAAATTGGGCTGGTGGCATCACCCAGAACCAAAAATGTTCTTCCAACATATCAGCGGAGGAGGAAGAGGATAGACAATCAACATAACAGGACAGTCACTCAGCATCAGCATAGGCAGTCTTGAAGGGAGGTGATATTTAAAAAAAAAATATTCGGTTACATCAGCTTCAGGTGCTTGGTAGCTGTGGGTAGTGATGGCCGAACGGTTCGCCCGGCGGTCGTTTCGCGGCGAATTTCCGACTTTCGCCGTCCGCGGGTTCGAACGCCTTTTTCCGTCGTTCGCCCCGGCGGACTTACGTGTTTAATGTATACAAGAACTTTAACCTTTCGTGACACGTTTATCATGTGTTACAGGACAACCAATTGAGACATGACAGCTCATGGACACTTGGACATTCCCCCTAACCTATAAATACACCCGATCCGGTGGCCATTTTACATTCTTTCTTCTGTCACTGTAGGGAAAGGATCCTGTGTGGAGTAGGGACAGAGAAAACGCTAGCTATTTGGTACACAAAAGTTCTTTTCAGGACTGGTATAGGTGTTAGGTCAGCAGCCTGAGTTTCTTTTGTCAGTTTAGATAAAGGGACAGAGCGCTGTATGCTGCTATTTTAGGGACAGCTCAGCCAGATTAGTCTTTCTTCATCATCATCATCATCATCATCATTAGCTGTTACTATCAGGTCCACAAAAGAGCTGTTCCAGCTAATCGTTCCAGCCTACTCTTTTTTGCCAATTTGTATAGGGACAGGCAGGAAGCAGTGTGTCAGGCAGTGAGGATAATTTTAAAGACTTGCTGTTACTATTAGTTCCACAAAGGTTCTTTTCAGGACTGGTATCAGTGGTACGGTAATAGGCTTGTACACGTATAATATTCTTTCTTCCAAATATAGAAAGAATATTATACTTGACTGCTGCCCTTCTGCTGCAGTCTGCTAATCATTCACAACTCACTTGTTCCACAAAGCTCTTTATCAGGACTGGTAACTTGGTCTGTCTAGGGTGCTACGGTACATAGGCTTGGGTGCGGTACAGTCTGCTGTTCTGTAAGGACCGCTATCGGTCCACAATACATAGGGTTGCCGTGCACTACTGCTGACCGCTGCCCTATACTGCAGCAGTCCTTCATTGGTATAGGGACTGACGTACAGTCTGCTAATCACTAACACACAACCTGCTTGGTCCACAAAAGTTCTTATAAGGACTGGTAACTTGGTATAGGGTGCTACGGTACATAGGCCTGAGTGCGTTACAGTCTGCTGTTCTGTAAGGACCGCTATCGGTCCACAATACATAGGGTTGCCGTGCACTACTGCTGACCGCTGCCCTATACTGCAGCAGTCCTTCAGCGGTATAGGGACTGACGCACAGTCTGCTAAACACTAACACACAACCTGCTTGGTCCACAAAAGTTTTTATAAGGACTGGTAACTTGGTATAGGGTGCTACGGTACATAGGCCTGAGTGCAGTACAGTCTGCTGTTCTGTAAGGACCGCTATCGGTCCACAATACATAGGGTTGCCGTGCACTACTGCTGACCGCTGCCCTATACTGCAGCAGTCCTTCATTGGTATAGGGACTGACGTACAGTCTGCTAATCACTAACACACAACCTGCTTGGTCCACAAAAGTTCTTATAAGGACTGGTAACTTGGTATAGGGTGCTACGGTACATAGGCCTGAGTGCGTTACAGTCTGCTGTTCTGTAAGGACCGCTATCGGTCCACAATACATAGGGTTGACGTGCACCACTGCTGACCGCTGCCCTATACTGCAGCAGTCCTTCAGCGGTATAGGGACTGACGTACAGTCTGCTAAACACTAATACACAACCTGCTTGGTCCACAAAAGTTCTTATAAGGACTGGTAACTTGGTATAGGGTGCTACGGTACATAGGCTTGAGTGCGGTACAGTCTGCTGTTCTGTAAGGACCGCTATCGGTCCACAATAGATAGGGTTGACGTGCACCACTGCTGACCGCTGCCCTATACTGCAGCAGTCCTTCAGCGGTATAGGGACTGACGCACAGTCTGCTAAACACTAACACACAACCTGCTTGGTCCACAAAAGTTTTTATAAGGACTGGTAACTTGGTATAGGGTGCTACGGTACATAGGCCTGAGTGCGTTACAGTCTGCTGTTCTGTAAGGACCGCTATCGGTCCACAATACATAGGGTTGCCGTGCACTACTGCTGACCGCTGCCCTATACTGCAGCAGTCCTTCATTGGTATAGGGACTGACGTACAGTCTGCTAATCACTAACACACAACCTGCTTGGTCCACAAAAGTTCTTATAAGGACTGGTAACTTGGTATAGGGTGCTACGGTACATAGGCCTGAGTGCGTTACAGTCTGCTGTTCTGTAAGGACCGCTATCGGTCCACAATACATAGGGTTGACGTGCACCACTGCTGACCGCTGCCCTATACTGCAGCAGTCCTTCAGCGGTATAGGGACTGACGTACAGTCTGCTAAACACTAATACACAACCTGCTTGGTCCACAAAAGTTCTTATAAGGACTGGTAACTTGGTATAGGGTGCTACGGTACATAGGCTTGAGTGCGGTACAGTCTGCTGTTCTGTAAGGACCGCTATCGGTCCACAATACATAGGGTTGCCGTGCACTACTGCTGACCGCTGCCCTATACTGCAGCAGTCCTTCATTGGTATAGGGACTGACGTACAGTCTGCTAATCACTAACACACAACCTGCTTGGTCCACAAAAGTTCTTATAAGGACTGGTAACTTGGTATAGGGTGCTACGGTACATAGGCCTGAGTGCGTTACAGTCTGCTGTTCTGTAAGGACCGCTATCGGTCCACAATACATAGGGTTGACGTGCACCACTGCTGACCGCTGCCCTATACTGCAGCAGTCCTTCAGCGGTATAGGGACTGACGTACAGTCTGCTAAACACTAATACACAACCTGCTTGGTCCACAAAAGTTCTTATAAGGACTGGTAACTTGGTATAGGGTGCTACGGTACATAGGCTTGAGTGCGGTACAGTCTGCTGTTCTGTAAGGACCGCTATCGGTCCACAATACATAGGGTTGCCGTGCACTACTGCTGACCGCTGCCCTATACTGCAGCAGTCCTTCATTGGTATAGGGACTGACGTACAGTCTGCTAATCACTAACACACAACCTGCTTGTTCCACAAAAGTTCTTATAAGGACTGGTAACTTGGTATAGGGTGCTACGGTACATAGGCTTGAGTGCGGTACAGTCTGCTGTTCTGTAAGGACCGCTATCGGTCCACAATAGATAGGGTTGACGTGCACCACTGCTGACCGCTGCCCTATACTGCAGCAGTCCTTCAGCGGTATAGGGACTGACGTACAGTCTGCTAAACACTAATACACAACCTGCTTGGTCCACAAAAGTTCTTATAAGGACTGGTAACTTGGTATAGGGTGCTACGGTACATAGGCTTGAGTGCGGTACAGTCTGCTGTTCTGTAAGGACCGCTATCGGTCCACAATAGATAGGGTTGACGTGCACCACTGCTGACCGCTGCCCTATACTGCAGCAGTCCTTCAGCGGTATAGGGACTGACGTACAGTCTGCTAAACACTAATACACAACCTGCTTGGTCCACAAAAGTTCTTATAAGGACTGGTAACTTGGTATAGGGTGCTACGGTACATAGGCTTGAGTGCGGTACAGTCTGCTGTTCTGTAAGGACCGCTATCGGTCCACAATACATAGGGTTGCCGTGCACTACTGCTGACCGCTGCCCTATACTGCAGCAGTCCTTCATTGGTATAGGGACTGACGTACAGTCTGCTAATCACTAACACACAACCTGCTTGTTCCACAAAAGTTCTTATAAGGACTGGTAACTTGGTATAGGGTGCTACGGTACATAGGCTTGAGTGCGGTACAGTCTGCTGTTCTGTAAGGACCGCTATCGGTCCACAATAGATAGGGTTGACGTGCACCACTGCTGACCGCTGCCCTATACTGCAGCAGTCCTTCAGCGGTATAGGGACTGACGTACAGTCTGCTAAACACTAATACACAACCTGCTTGGTCCACAAAAGTTCTTATAAGGACTGGTAACTTGGTATAGGGTGCTACGGTACATAGGCTTGAGTGCGGTACAGTCTGCTGTTCTGTAAGGACCGCTATCGGTCCACAATAGATAGGGTTGACGTGCACCACTGCTGACCGCTGCCCTATACTGCAGCAGTCCTTCAGCGGTATAGGGACTGACGTACAGTCTGCTAAACACTAATACACAACCTGCTTGGTCCACAAAAGTTCTTATAAGGACTGGTAACTTGGTATAGGGTGCTACGGTACATAGGCTTGAGTGCGGTACAGTCTGCTGTTCTGTAAGGACCGCTATAGGTCCACAATAGATAGGGTTGACGTGCACCACTGCTGACCGCTCACCTATACTGCAGCAGTCCTTCAGCGGTATAGGGACTAAGAGTTTTGTCACAGGGTCATTTAAAAAATGACATGCAGAGGAAGAGGCAGGCCCTTCCGCAGGGGTGGTAGGGGTAGGGCAGGAGCAACAGGCTTGAGCCAAAGTGGGAAGTTGCAGAAGGTGCGTTCAATTACTTTAAAGGATGCACCAGACTTGGTTGAGTGGCTCGCTCAGCCTTACTCTTCTGCACCCTCCTCATCCTCTCGATCTGCACCCTCTTCTTCACTCTCTGCTATGTGCACCCCCAAAGACACTACCACCAACAACACGACCACCACCACCACCACCACATACCTTCCGCTTGAGTCACTGGAATTATTTTCCGATCCATATCAAGAGGACATTTCTGATGCGCAGCCACTCTTGGTATTGGATCAGGAAGAGGAGGTAGCAACAAGCGCTACTCAGCAGTCTGACGCCAGTACCCAGATCAGCCCAAGGAGGAGGTTGGTCCCCGGTGTTGCTGCCTACTCTACTTATAGCGGTGGGGAAGGTGACGTTGATGATGACGTGTCTAGTGATGTCACGTGGGTGCCCACAAGAGAGGAAGAGGAGGGGAGTTCAGAGGGAGATATGGACCAGCAGATAGGGAGGAGAAGCAGCAATGACTTACATTGCACAGCAGGGACAAAGCAGACTGCAAATGTATCAGGAGCGAGTCATCGACCATGTACGGTCACATCTGGCGCTCCCAGGACACCGGCACATGGCTCCGCAGTGTGGGCTTTTTTTAACGTGTCCGCTGCTGACAATAGCGTTGCCATCTGCAATCTTTGCAGTCAACGCGTTAGTCGCGGTAAGCCCAATACTCACCTAGGGACGACCGCCTTAAGAAGGCACATGAGCAGCCATCACCGAGCCCAGTGGGAGCAACGGAACACACAAAGCCACACTGCAGGCTCTCACCGTCCAGCCTCGTCTTCTACTTCTCCTTCTCCTCTCTCCTCACAATTGTCCTCCACTCCACCTTCCATCACGCCAAGCTCACATTTTTCTGCAAAAAGGCAGGCTTCCGTGGGCCTAATGTTTGAGCGTAAAAAAATGATGACGCCGGATAACCCTCTTGCCCAACGGTTGGCGGCTGGCTTGTCAGAACTCATAGCCCGCCAACTACTGCCATATAAACTGGTGGACTCGGAGGCCTTTCGCAAATTTGTGGCCATTGGAACACCACAATGGAAGGTCCCAGGAAGGAAGTATTTCTCAGAGAAGGGCATCCCAGAGCTATATGGCCATGTTCAGCGGCAAGTGAATGTATCTCTGGCACACAGTGTCGGTGCCAAGATACATCTGACCACAGACACGTGGTCTAGCAAACACGGGCAGGGAAGGTATATCAGTTTTACTGCCCACTGGGTGAACCTTCTGACGGCCGTCAAGCATGTAACCCGTGGCACCCGTGTAGATTTGGTTTTACCGCCACGGATTGCATGCAGGCCTGACTCTTCTTCTCCTCCTCCTACTCCATCCTCCTCCCTCTCCTCCTCAGCTGCCTCCTCCTTTTCCGCTGCTAGCGTCTCTTCCACTGCACCGCCCAAGCTCCCCAGAACCTATTCCACATGCCAGGTGAGACGTTGCCATGCCGTGCTGCGTCTGTTGTGCCTGGAAGCAAAGAGCCACACTGGCCCGGCACTCCTTTCAGCTTTGCGTTCACAGGCAGATGAGTGGCTAACACCGCTCAATTTGACAGTTGGTAAAGTGGTGTGTGACAACGGTGCCAATCTGCTTAGCGCATTGAAACAGGGCAAAATCACGCACGTGCCGTGCATGGCACACGTCTTAAACTTGGTCGTGCAGCGATTCCTTGTCAAATACCCTGGGGTCCAGGACATCTTGCGGCAGGCAAGGAAAATCTCGGCCCATTTCAGAAGATCTTACACGGCCATGGCTCGCCTTGCTGACATTCAGCGGCGACACCATCTGCCGGTCAGACGTCTTATTTGCGATTGCCCGACGCGATGGAACTCAACCTTCTATATGCTTGATAGGCTGCTCCAGCAGAAACGTGCAGTTAACGTCTACCTGTATGAACTCTGCGAAAGAAACGGTTCTGGGGAGCTGGGTTTTTTTTCACCGCGCCAGTGGCTGCTCATGCGCGACACATGCAGACTTCTGCGGCCATTTGAGGAGATCACCAAACTGGTCAGTCGCAGCCATGGCGCCATCAGTGACATGGTACCTTATGCCTTCTTTCTGGAGCGTGCATTGCGTCGTGTCATTGATCAGGCTGTGGAGGAGCAGGAGCGGGAAGATGAGGAAGTCGCAATGCTGGATGAATTCCCAGGGGGGGCTACTCTATCTGAGACAAGTCAACAACAGGAGTCTGATGAGGAGTCAGAGGAGGATGGTGCCGGGGCGGATGAGCAGGAGCAAGAAGAGCATGCTTTAAACCTTTCTGGGATCCCTGTTGTGCGAGGATGGGGAGAGGAGAATGAAGAGGACGACATTATCCTGGATGATGAGCAGGAGCCAGGCCACCACACCGCTTCCACTTTAGTGCAAATGGGGGCCTTCATGCTCCAGTGTTTTAATAGGGACCCCCGTATAAAAAGCATGAGGGTCAAGGACCAGTACTGGGTGGCAACGTACTTAGACCCCCGGTACAAACACAAAATGGCGGAAATGTTACCGCCGTCGCAGAGGGCTGTCAGAATGCAGCACTTCCAGGCCTTGCTTCGAGAAATGCTGCATTCTGCTTTTGCGTGCGCTGGCAGAGGAGCAATTCCCACTCCCAGAGAAGGATTTGCGGGTACCAATCCAACAGCGCCTGCAAGAAGAGGCCGGTTTGAAGATGTGTTGGTGACTTCGGATATGAGGTCATTCTTTCAGCCGACCCATCGACAGGTGTCATCCGGATCCAGCATCAGGGAACGCCTAGACCGTCAGGTGTCCGACTACATTGGGTTAACGGCCGATGTGGACGCTCTGAGGAGTGATGAACCCCTAGACTACTGGGTGGGCAGGCTTGACCTCTGGCCAGAGCTTGCCCAATTTGCAATCGAACTGTTGGCTTGCCCCTCATCCAGTGTCCTGTCCGAAAGGACGTTCAGCGCAGCAGGGGGGATTGTGACCGATAAGCGTACTCGCCTAGCTCACCACAGTGTTAACTACCTCACATTTCTAAAAATGAATGAGGCATGGATCTCGGAGGAATTCAACACATGTGATCAGTAGACCATGTATATGTCTATAAACAATTTTTGGAATCAAGCACACAGACCTTCTTAATTCATTTGGCTCACTTCCCTGACCCAAAAAAGCACACCGTACTATATGCCCCTACCCTCCTCTTTGAAGAGGTTGAGCGGTGTCATATTTCTACTGGGGCTGCTTATTATGAGGGGTTCCCACCATCCCTGTGCTGTGCTGACTTCCTCCTGGGTGTTCTTATTATGAGGGGCTCCCACCATCCCTGTGCTGTGCTGACTTCCTCCTGGGGGTTCTTATTATGAGGGGATCACACCATCCCTGTGCTGTGCTGACTTCCTCCTGGGGCTGCTTACGGTGCTGCTGTCAGCGCTGTATGTCACGGAGCTGCTGTCAGCGCTGTATGTCACGGAGCTGCTGTCAGCGCTGTATGTCACGGAGCTGCTGTCAGCGCTGTATGTCACGGAGCTGCTGTCAGCGCTGTATGTCACGGAGCTGCTGTCAGCGCTGTATGTCACGGAGCTGCTGTCAGCGCTGTATGTCACGGAGCTGCTGTCAGCGCTGTATGTCACGGAGCTGCTGTCAGCGCTGTATGTCACGGAGCTGCTGTCAGCGCTGTATGTCACGGAGCTGCTGTCAGCGCTGTATGTCACGGAGCTGCTGTCAGCGCTGTATGTCACGGAGCTGCTGTCAGCGCTGTATGTCACGGTGCTGCTGTCAGCGCTGTATGTCACGGAGCTGCTGTCAGCGCTGTATGTCACGGAGCTGCTGTCAGTGCTGTATGTCACGGAGCTGCTGTCAGCGCTGTATGTCACGGAGCTGCTGTCAGCGCTGTATGTCACGGAGCTGCTGTCAGCGCTGTATGTCACGGTGCTGCTGTCAGCGCTGTATGTCACGGAGCTGCTGTCAGCGCTGTATGTCACGGAGCTGCTGTCAGCGCTGTATGTCACGGAGCTGCTGTCAGCGCTGTATGTCACGGAGCTGCTGTCAGCGCTGTATGTCACGGAGCTGCTGTCAGCGCTGTATGTCACGGTGCTGCTGTCAGCGCTGTATGTCACGGAGCTGCTGTCAGCGCTGTATGTCACGGAGCTGCTGTCAGTGCTGTATGTCACGGAGCTGCTGTCAGCGCTGTATGTCACGGAGCTGCTGTCAGCGCTGTATGTCACGGAGCTGCTGTCAGCGCTGTATGTCACGGTGCTGCTGTCAGCGCTGTATGTCACGGAGCTGCTGTCAGCGCTGTATGTCACGGAGCTGCTGTCAGCGCTGTATGTCACGGAGCTGCTGTCAGCGCTGTATGTCACGGAGCTGCTGTCAGCGCTGTATGTCACGGAGCTGCTGTCAGCGCTGTATGTCACGGTGCTGATGTCAGTGCTCTGTATTACGGTGCTGCTGTCAGTGCTCTGTATCTCCTGCACCCTCTTGTTTGCCTACCCTGGTCCCTGACCTTCCCTCTCCTCCATTGCCTTCATTAGCTCCATAGTCCTGAATTGTCAGAACAATTTCCCAAATAAAAAAAAAATGCTTGTAGTTATCGATCCCAAATTCACCTCATACATGTATTATGCTATTGTCCAGGTGGTGGGACTACGTGCTACCCCCTAATAATTACCCCGTGGCCGCAAATTCGACCTAAAGGTTTGCGAAATTCGCCTCCCATTGAAGTCAATGGAGCCCGCGGCGAACGGTCGTTTTCGCGAACGTTTGTGTCCGTTCGCGTTTCGCGTTCGCGAAACGTCCCGTCGGAAGTTCGTCCATCACTAGCTGTGGGTGATCCAAGACTGATTCATCTTGATGAAGGTCAGTCGATCAACTGAGTCGGTGGACAGGCGCACCCTGTGATCGGTAACAAAGCCACCAGCAGCACTGAAGGTGCGTTCCGAAAGAACGCTGGATGCAGGACAGGCCAGTAGCTCAATTGCATACTGTGCAAGCTCTGGCCAGTGATCTATCCTCAAGACCCAGTAAGCCAGAGGATTTTTGGTGGGGAAGGTGTCCAAGTCTGACCTTCCCCTAGGTATTCCTGCACCATGTAAATCAGACGCTGGTGATGGTTGCTGGAACCGATCATACCTTGGGGCTGCGGACTAAAAAATTGTCTGAACGCATCGGGAAGATGGCCACCTTCTCCACTGATCCTTCTGATCGATGCCGGAGCAACACGTTGTCCAGGACCAGGAGTTTGTAACCTCCCAGTCTCTGGGAACGCGTTGCACAGACCTTTCTGCAAGGCCTCCCGGAGATGTCTCATCCTCTGCTCCCTCTGCGACGGCAAGATAAGGTTGGCAACCTTACCCTTGTACCGTGGATCAAGGAGAGTGGCCAGCCAGTAATGGTCCCTCTCCTTGATCCGAAGAATACGAGGATCCTTCCGCAGGCTTTGCAGGATCAGGGAGGCCATGCAGCATAGGTTAGCTGAGGCATTCGGTCCGGAGTCCTCTGGGTCACTAAGGACAACATGATCCGCAGCTACCTCCCCCCAGCCACGTACAAGTCCACGGGTTTCTTAAGACTGTAAATCATCCCTACAAGACTGCTGCTGCTGCTGATGCTGAGTGCCAGCCTCCACCTCCATGCTGACACAATCATCCTCCTCCTCCTCCTCATCCTCTTCCTGTGTGATGGGTGTGTTGTGCTTTTTAAGGACATTTTCCCGCACAATATTTATTAAGTCATTTTTAACGAAGATATTTTTAAGATACAGAATCAATCTATATGACACAGTCTATACATGTGAAACGTATTCACGGAGACAAGTGATCATACAAAATAGTTACATTTATTGGTTGACAAAAGACAAATATTTACATGAAATATTAAAATACAGATTGCATTACTTGATCATTTTGAAAATTAATGGAAACACCCTCAGACTGGGCGTAGTAGTACCTTGGACTTAATTATCACCATTATCACTTCTCGTAGAATCAATAACCTTTTCATAAATGACAATTAAACAGAATGTCTGTATTTCACACGTCCAACCGTTACTATACTGCAGGTAAGTAAGTGGTTAACAATGTGAAATAAATTAGACATTTGTTTGTCAATAAAATTGGCATCTATGCAAAAAGAAATTTATAATGAAAAATAGAATTTAAAGAAAAATCTAAAAGGCGGTTATTGATTCGGGAGAAATATTTTCAATAATAGAATATTCAAAAAAAAAATCAATATTTAAGAAAACATAGAATAGATGATAAACATATATTTACCCATTTTCCAATATGGCTATTAGTGTGGAGTGTTGGTTACCAGGAATTTTGGAAGATGGCTGCCGTGGCTTTCAACATAGATTCTCTTACAGAGGAATTACTTTGTGTGACCTCCGAGTTCCAAGGAGCAGGGATCTTCATGAATGTAAAAATGTATTCATGCATGGTGCATGAGGGTCAGTCTGTCTGGGAGTCTTCCAGTGTCCCTTCTCAGGGGGGGTCCCTAAGCTTCCCCCTGACTCTCCCCAGCTCTCCTTTTGACCATCTTTTTAGTTTCTTAAATATACTCTTAAACAAAAAGGTCATAAAATTATACTAAGTTTTGCCCAGAGTGTATGTGTCCCTTTCCTATTGGCAGGCAGACTTAATGATCACCTTTCCCAGTAGTCTTGTGATTTTAAGGTAATAGCACCTTCAACCACCAGGTGTCTCACATGTGTTTTGTGGTTTATCTCTATAAGTGATATGTTTAATTTTATATTGTGTATTTTTTTTGTACCTTAGTGAAAATAATCTCTCAAACTGGGAATTCTACTAACCACATACTATCAAATACGCTTAGCATAATTATTGATTAATCACTTTCATAAAATAGTGATATATATGCATATCAATGTATATCTATTAATCTTTAGTTGATTTAGAAAGGACACAAGTTAGATATATATCAAACAATATCACATACAATTATTATCTATATGGATACATGTATAATTCGGGTATCCAATCAATATTTGTTTATCTAAACATAGGTTAAATTCTTATACAGTTATAATCACGATTATATGTTTTTCATAATGCTAATTCGTTGCTAAAACACTTCTATTTATAATCACACTTTCATATATAATTTCTTTATGACAAAGTTCTTTAGATCATTAGATACTAAATTATAATATCTCTTTGTTGACCTACAAATATCACATATAGTTTGAATTACTTGAAGTATTTTTGAAATATGTCTGCTTGTATATTCCTCTCACACCATGTTTAGAGACGAACTTTGAGCTAATAAATGATTAAATGGCTTAGTTGTGTCCTTCAAGTCTTTACAATTCACACAATCGATTTTGTTGATCTCTCATTTTCTGAGACAATGGGATATTTGTTCTGGTCATTCAGGTTTAATGACTTAGTCACAGGTACCACCTAAGTATAGCCCAAACCTTGCCATATATATTTGCACGGCTTTCCTTGTCCATTCAAGGAGCTAGATAAGGGTTTTTTCTGGTGTTTGTGACAAAACATCCCTTTTGTTCAGGCAACACTCAATACAGGCTTGTAGAACTTTAAAAGATAGCTAATCCCTTTAACATTTGGAAAAACCTGTGAGATCTTGTACTTTGCTTTAAAGTTCTCCAAGAGGTCACAGTTCAATAATATCAACACTATAGTTCATACACCTTTTTTTTTTTAGGCCTACTGAAATCTCTCATCTCTGCCAGTGAATATTAAATGTATTTCTTCATGAATTTACAACAGGTGGCACAGCAGGAACACTGTCTGGATAAAGGGGGCCTTGAGAGGCAAGGAAGTCCTCCTCTTCCTGCCTCTGTTCTGCCTCAAGTGCCCTGTCCATTATTCCACGCAGCGTATGTTCCAAGACGTGGACAAGAGGTACAGTGTCACTGATGCATGCACTGTCACTGCTCACCATCCTTGTGGCCTCCTCAAACGGTGACAGGACAGTGCATGCATCCCTGATCATGCCCCACTGGCGTGGTGAGAAAAAACCAAGCTCCCCTGACCCTGTCCTGGTGCCGTAATCACACAGGTACTCATTGATGGCCCTCTGCTGCGTGTGCAGCTGCTGCAGCATGGCCAACGTTGAGTTCCACTAGGTGGGCATGTCACATATAAGGCGGTTCTTGGGCAAGTTCAACTCCTTTTGGAGCTCAGCCAGCCGAGCACAGGCATTAAATGATCGGCAGAAATGCACACAGACTTTCCTGGCCTGGTTCAGGACATCCTGTAAGCCCGGGTACCTGCCCAAGAACCGCTGCACCACCAGGTTAAGGACGTGAGCCACACAGGGCACATGGGTCAGTTGTCCCTGTCGGAGGGCGGAGAGGAGTTTGGTGCCATTGTCGCAAACCACCATTCCTGGCTTAAGCTGGCATGGCGTCAACCACCTCTCGGCCTGCCCCTGCAGAGCTGACAAAACATCTGCCCCAGTGTGGCTCCTGTCCCCCAAACAAACCAGCGCAAGCATGGCATGGCATTGTTTTGCCTGCGTACTTGCGTAGCCCCTGGAACGCCTACGGAGCACCGCTGGTTCTGAGGACAGAGCACTGGAAGAGGTCATGGAGGAAGAAGAAGAGGAGGGGGTGGAGGAGAGAGGTGTGTCACAACCAATAGTAGTATTTTGGAGGCGTGGTGGTGGAACAACCTCCAACACTACTGCACCTTGTCCTGCATCCTTCCCAGCTGCCAGAAGAGTGACCCAATGGGCCGTGAAAGACAGGTAACGTCCCTGTCCATGCCTGCTGGACCATGAGTCAGCGGTAATATGCACCTTACCACTGACCGCCCTGTCCAGCGAGGCAAGGACATTGCCTTCCACATGCCGGTAGAGAGCCGGAATCGCCTTCCGTGAGAAAAAGTGGCGTTTGGGGACCTGCCACTGAGGAACCGCACATTGTACAAACTCACGGAAGGGGGCCGAGTCTACCAACTGAAAAGGCAGCAGTTGAAGTGCTAGCAATTTAGCCAAGCTAGCATTCAACCGCTGGGCATGTGGATGGCTGGGAGTGAACTTCTTTCGGCAGTCCAGCAGCTGGGGCAGGGACATTACCTGTCTTTCACGGCCCATTGGGTCATTTGCCTGCTATAATCGGACATGGGTGTACTGCTAGCATAGTGCCCGGTAACACTTGGCTGTGACACACCTAATTCTACACCTTCATGAAGGTCTAGTGGGATTGGAGATCCCAGCTGATGAGGAGCAAGGAGAGGTCAACATATGTCTGGTCAAGCATGTGGTGCCCAAGCGGCTGATGTTTTGGCCACGCAAGATACGCTTGAGACATATGTTGCAAATAGCAGCGGTGCGATCTGATGCACTCGTCTCAAAAAATAACTTTTAGAATAACGAGCAGAGGCAGCGCCCTGCACAGGCGGAGCTCTGCGGTGTGATTCAGTCGGTGTGCTGCCCCTAAGCTGGCCCCCGGAGGGCATCCTGCCTCGTTGGACATGTGCCTCCTCCTCCTCTCTCCTACCAGCCCCCCACGTGGAGTCAGTGCCCTCATCATCCCCTCCCTCTTCATCACTGGAGCAAACCTGGCAGTATGCTGCAGCTTGTGGAACATGACTGCCAGATTGCTGTCCTTCTTGAGCATCCCCTCTCTCTGCGCTCACGCTACGGCCTTCCTCTAGCTGAGTATCATCATCAGAGCCTACAAAACACTGGGCATCCTCCTGGAGCATGTACCCAACACTGTGCTCAAAGAGTTCAGGAGACTCCTCAGGAGGACTTGGTGGGTCTAGGGAAGGAGTCACTGAAGATGACATTGAGAGGAGGGAAGATGATGCATTGGCAGCTGCTTTGCTAGTACTCTGAGCCTGGGTGAGAGAGGATGAGGAGGATGAAGAGGGCTTGGTCATCCACTCTACCAAGTCTTCGGCATGTTGCGGCTCAACATGTCCAGCTGCCGAAAAGAAGGACAAGCATGTCCCATGGCCACGTGCTGATGATGACAATGCACCGCGTCCACGACCAGCATTGTTGTCTCTAGACACAGAGCCTGCTTGCCATCTTTTATCGGCTCGCACCTGTCTGCCTCTCCTTGCTGGCCTTCCAGACATGGTAATGGCCTGAGGGGAGATGGGAAAACCAGCAATTGGGTAGTGTATATTGTGCTGGAGGCACACACAACACCCACTCCTGCAGATGGCAGATGGCTCAATTAGAGAAGAGCTATGTAGGTGGATATAACGTGTATACTGAGGTCAGGGCACGTAGACAGCACACACAATCTCCTACAGCTGACTGCAAGCTCTATTTAAAAAGAGCAAGATAGCTAGCTATATAGGTGGATATAACGGTGTATTCTGCAGTCAGGGCACGCAGACAGCACGCACAATCTCCTACAGCTGACTGCAAGCTCTATTTAAAAAGAGCAATATAGCTAGCAATATAGGTGGATATAGCGGTGTATTCTGCGGTCAGGGCACGCAGACAGCACACACAATCTCCTACAACTGACTGCAAGCTCTATTTAAAAAGAGCAATATAGCTAGCTATATAGGTGGATATAGCGGTGTATTCTGCGGTCAGGGCACGCAGACAGCACGCACAATCTCCTACAGTTGACTGCAAGCTCTATTTAAAAAGAGCAATATAGCTAGCTATATAGGTGGATATAACGGTGTATTCTGCGGTCAGGGCATGCAGACAGCACACACAATCTCCTACAACTGACTGCAAGCTCTATTTAAAAAGAGCAATATAGCTAGCTATATAGGTGGATATATCGGTGTATTCTGCGGTCAGGGCATGCAGACAGCACGCACAATCTCCTACAGTTGACTGCAAGCTCTATTTAAAAAGAACAATATAGCTAGCTATATAGGTGGATATAACGGTGTATTCTGCGGTCAGGGCACGCAGACAGCACGCACAATCTCCTACAGCTGACTGCAAGCTCTATTTAAAAAGAGCAAGATAGCTAGCTATATAGGTGGATATAACGGTGTATTCTGCGGTCAGGGCACGCAGACAGCACGCACAATCTCCTACAGCTGACTGCAAGCTCTATTTAAAAAGAGCAAGATAGCTAACTATATAGGTGGATATAACGGTGTATTCTGCGGTCAGGGTGCGCAGACAGCACGCACAATCTCCTACAACTGACTCCCTTATAATGAGCATAGCACAGGGATGGTGGGAGCCCTTCATAATGAGCATAGCACAGGGATGGTGGGAGCCCCTCATAATATGCACAGCAGAGGTACAGCCCCAGGAGGAAGTCAGCACAACACAGGGATGGTGGGAGCCCCTCATAATAAGCAGCCCCAGGAGGATGTCAGCATAGCACAGGGATGGTGGGAGCCCCTCATAATGAGCATAGCACAGGGATGGTGGGAGCCCCTCATAATGAGCATAGCACAGGGATGGTGGGAGCCCCTCATAATATGCACAGCAGAGGTACAGCCCCATGAGGAAGTCAGCACAGCACAGGGATGGTGGGAGCCCCTCATAATAAGCAGCCCCAGGAGGAAGTCAGCACAGCACAGGGATGGTGGGAGCCCCTCATAATGAGCATAGCACAGGGATGGTGGGAGCCCCTCATAATGAGCATAGCACAGGGATGGTGGGAACCCCTCATAATATGCACAGCAGAGGTACGGCCCCAGGAGGAAGTCAGCACAGCACAGGGATGGTGGGAGCCCCTCATAATAAGCAGCCCCAGGAGGATGTCAGCATAGCACAGGGATGGTGGGAGCCCCTCATAATAAGCAGCCCCAGGAGGAAGTCAGCACAGCACAGGGATGGTGGGAGCCCCTCATAATGAGCATAGCACAGGGATGGTGGGAGCCCCTCACAATGAGCATAGCACAGGGATGGTGGGAGCCCCTCATAATATGTACAGCAGAGGTACAGCCCCAGGAGGAAGTCAGCACAGCACAGGGATGGTGGGAGCCCCTCATAATGAGCATAGCACAGGGATGGTGGTAGCCCCTCATAATGAGCATAGCACAGGGATGGTGGGAGCCCCTCATAATATGCACAGCAGAGGTAAAGCCCCAGGAGGAAGTCAGCACAGCACAGGGATGGTGGGAGCCCCTCATAATAAGCAGCCCCAGGAGGAGGTCAGCATAGCACAGGGATGGTGGGAGCCGCTCATAGTAAGCAGCCCCAGGAGGAAGTCAGCACAGCACAGGGATGGTGGGAGCCCCTCATAATGAGCATAGCACAGGTATGGTGGGAGCCCCTCACAATGAGCATAGCACAGGGATGGTGGGAGCCCCTCATAATATGCACAGCAGAGGTACAGGCCCAGGAGGAAGTCAGCACAGCACAGGGATGGTGGGAGCCCCTCATAATGAGCATAGCAAAGGGATAGTGGGAGCTAGGGTTGCCACCTTTTCTTCAAGTCAAACCCGAACACTTTAGCGGCGCACTTTTTTTAGCGGAGCAATTTCTTTTTTAGTATAAACTATACATTTTACATTTATTTTGCAATTAAATAACATTTCTAATCATATGAAGTTAATCACGAGTCCTCCTTTACATCAGAGTTCCGCTTTTGCATCTGAATCTGCAGAGTTCCACTTTTACATCTGAACTCGCAGAGTTCCCTTACACTGTAAAGTGGGACTCTGTAGACTCTGATGTAAGGGAGAACTCTGGGGACTCTAACATAAGGTCTGGGAACCCTGATTTAAGGGGAACACTGAGTACTATGATGCACAGTGAGAACTCTGATGTAAAGGGGAACACTGTGGCCTCTGGTGTAAGGGGGAACTGTGTTATAAGGGGTGCTCTGAGAACCCTGATTTACCTTAGTGTACTCACTCAGAGGCAGAAGATAGAAGGGGGAGACTTCAGTCACAGACAGGGATGGATGGTGAGCTCACTCACCCCTTGGCAGTCAGCACCTCTCATCCAGATGTATCTGAGGCTGCTGGACTTCAAATTTCCAGCCTCCCACTTCCCTTTTCTGAGGCATAGCACTGGGGATTGGAGTGTGGGCAGCCACAGAGGGGTAGGGGAGGAAGGAAAAGGAGCAGATCAAGCCCTTTTTCCTCTCCCGTCTGTACATGGGGGGAACTGTTAGTGCTGGCTTTGGGCAGTGTGAAGGAGAGTGTAACAGACACTCTCAGCTTAGACAACTGCAGCCAGCAACCTTGCTGGGAGGCCATAGTCCAGTCTGAATAATCTGTCCAGGTTTCAGGCAGTCTGAAACCTGGACGCATGGTTCCAAACCCGAACTGTCCGGGTGAATCCTGGACAGGTGGCAACCCTAGTGGGAGCCCCTCACAATGAGCATAGCACAATGATGGTGGAAGCCCCTCATAATATGCACAGCAGACGTACAGCCCCAGGAGGAAGTCAGCACAGCACAGGGATGGTGGGAGCCCCTCATAATAATCAGCCCCAGGAGGAAGTCAGCACAGCACAGGGATGGTGGGAGCCCCTCATAATAAGCAGCCCCAGTAGAAATATGACACCGCTCAACCTCTTCAAACAGGAGGGTACAGGCATATAGTACGGTGTGCTATTTTTGGACAAGGAAGTGAGCCAAATGAAGAAAGAAGGTCTGTGTGCTCGAATAAAAAAATCGTTTCTAGACATATACATGGTCTACTGGTCACGTGTGTTGAATTCCTCCGAGATCCATGCCTCATTAATTTTTAGAAATGTGAGGTAGTTAACACTGTCGTGAGCTAGGCGAGTACGCTTATCGGTCACGATCTCCCCTGCTGCGCTGAACGTCCTTTTGGACAGGACACTGGACGAGGGACAAGCCAACAGTTCGATTGCAAATTGTGTAAGCTCTGGCCAGAGGTCAAGCCTGCCCACCCAGTAGTCCAGGGGTTCATCGCTCCTCAGAGCGTCCACATCGGGCGTTAACCCGATGTAGTCGGACACCTGATGGTCTAGGCGTTCCCTGATGCTGGATCCGGGTGACACCTGTCGATGGGTCGGCTGAAAGAATGACCTCATATCAGAAGTCACCAACACATCTTCAAACCGGCCTCTTCTTGCAGGCGCTGTTGGATTGCTACCCACAACTCCTTCTCTGGGAGTGGGAATTGCTCCTCTGCCAGCGCACGCAAAAGCAGAATGCAGCATTTCTGGAAGCAAGGCCTTAAAGTGCTCCATTCTGACAGTCCTCTGTGAAGGCGGTAACATTTCCGCCATTTTGTGTTTGTACCGGGGTTTAAGTACGTTGCCACCCAGTACTGGTCCTTGACCCTTATGCTTTTTATACGGGGGTCCCTATTAAAACACTGGAGCATGAAGGCCCCCATTTGCACTAAACTGGAAGCGGTGTGGTGGCCTGGCTCCTGCTCATCATCCAGGATAATGTCGTCCTCTTCATTCTCCTCTCCCCATCCATGCACAACAACAAGGATCCCAGAAAGGTTTAAAGCATGCTCTTATTGCTCCTTTGACTCCTCTTCAGACTCCTGTTGTTGACTTGTCTCAGATAGCGTAGCCCCCCTGGGAATTCATCCAGCATTGCGACTTCCTCATCTTCCCACTCCTGCTCCTCAATAGTTTGATCAATGACACAACGCAATGCACACTCCATAAAGAAGGCATAAGATACCATGTCACTGATGGTGCCATGGCTGCGACTGACCAGTTTGGTGATCTCCTCAAATGGCCGCAGAAGTCTGCATGCGTCGCGCATGAGCAGCCACTGGAGCGGTGAAAAAAAACAAGCTCCCCAGAACCTGTTGTGCCGCAGAGTTCATACAGGTAGACGTTAACTGCACGTTTCTGCTGGAGCAGGCTATCAAGCATATAGAAGGTTGAGTTCCATCGCGTCGGGCAATCGCAAATAAGACGTCTGACCGGCAGATTGTGTCGCCGCTGAATGTCAGCAAGGCGAGCCATAGCCGTGTAAGATCTTCTGAAATGGGCCGAGATTTTCCTTGCCTGCCGCAAGATGTCCTGGACCCCAGGATATTTGACAACAAATCGCTGCACGACCAAGTTTAAGACGTGTGCCATGCATGGCACGTGTGTGATTTTGCCCTGTTTCAATGTGCTAAGCAGATTGGCACCGTTGTCACACACCACTTTACCAACTGTCAAATTGAGCAGTGTTAGCCACTGATCTGCCTGTGAACGCAAAGCTGAAAGGAGTGCCACGCCAGTGTGGCTCTTGGCTTCCAGGCACAACAGATGCAGCATGGCATGGCAACGTCTCACCTGGCATGTCGAATAGGTTCTGGGGAGCTTGGGCGGCACAACGGAAGAGACGCTAGCAGCGGAAAAGGAGTCAGCTGAGGAGGAGAGGGAGGAGGATGGAGTAGGAGGAGGAGGAGAAGAAGAGCCAGGCCTGCATGCAATCCGTGGCGGTAAAACCAAATCTACATGGGTGCCACGGGTTACATGCTTGATGGCCGTCAGAAGGTTCACCCAGTGGGCAGTAAAAGTGATATACCTTCCCTGCCCGTGTTTGCTAGACCACGTGTCTGTGGTCAGATGTATCTTGGCACCGACACTTTGTGCTAGAGATACATTCACTTGCCGCTGAACATGGCCATATAGCTCTGGGATGCCATTCTCTGAGAAATACTTCCTTCCTGGGACCTTCCATTGTGGTGTTCCAATGGCCACAAATTTTCGAAAGGCCTCCGAGTCCACCAGTTTATATGGCAGTAGTTGGTGGGCTATCAGTTCTGACAAGCCAGCCGTCAACCGTTGGGCAAGAGGGTTATCCGGCGTCATAATTTTTTTACGCTCGAACATTAGGCCCACGGAAGTCTGCCTTTTTGCAGAAAAACGTGAGCTTGGCGTGATGGAAGGTGGAGTGGAGGACAATTGTGAGGAGAGAGGAGAAGGAGAAGTAGAAGACGAGGCTGGACAGTGAGAGCCTGGAGTGTGGCTTTGTGTGTTCCGTTGCTCCCACTGGGCTTGGTGATGGCTACTCATGTGCCTTCTTAAGGCGGTCGTCTCTAGGTGAGTGTTGGGCTTACCGCGACTAAAGCGTTGACTGCAAAGATTGCAGATGGCAACGCTATTGTCAGCAGCGGACACGTTAAAAAAAGCCCACACTGCAGAGCCATGTGCCAGCGTCCTGGGAGCGCCAGATGTCACCTTACATGGTCGATGACTCGCTCCTGATACATTAGCAGTCTGCTTTGTCCCTCCTGTGCAATGTAAGTTATTCCTGCTTCTCCTCCCTATATGCTGGTCCATATCTCCCTCTGAACTCCCCTCCTCTTCCTCTCTTGTGGGCACCCACGAGACATCACTAGACACGTCATCATCGACGTCACCTTCCCCACCGCTATAAGTAGAGATCTTGGAGTAGGCAGCAACACCGGGGACCAACCTCCTCCTTGGGCTGATCTGGGTACTGTCGTCAGACTGCTGAGTGGCGGATGTTGCTACCTCCTCTTCCTTATCCAATGCCAAGAGTGGCTGCGCATCAGAAATGTCTTGATATGGATGGGAAAATAATTCCTGTGACTCAAGCGGAAGGTATGTGGTGGTGGTGGTGGTGGTGTTGTTGGTGGTAGTGTCTTTGGGGGTGCACATAGCAGAGAGTGAAGAAGAGGGTGCAGATCGAGAGGATGAGGAGGGTGCAGAAGAGTAAGGCTGAGTGAGCCACTCAACCAAGTCTGGTGCGTCCTTTAAAGTAATTGAATGCACCTTCTGCAACTTCCCACTTTGGCTCAAGCCTGTTGCTCCTGCCCTACCCCTACCACCCCTGCGGAAGGGCCTGCCTCTTCCTCTGCCTGTCATTTTTTAAATGACCCTGTGACAAAACTCTCAGTCCCTATACTGATAAAGGACTGCTGCAGTATAGGGCAGCAGTCAGCAGTAGTGCACCTCAACCCTATATATTGTGGACCTATACCAGTCCTTAAGGAATAGCAGACTGTACCTCACTCAATCCTATGTACTGTAGTACCCTATACCTTACCAGTCCTTATAAGGACCTTTGTAGAACTAGTAGGTTGTGAATGATTAGCAGACTGTACCTCAGTCCCTATACTCATAAAGGACTGCAGCAGTATAGGACAGCAGTCAGCAGTAGTGCACCTCAACCCTATATATTGTGGACCTATACCAGTCCTTAAGAAATATCAGACTGTACCTCACTCAACCCTATGTACTGTAGTACCCTATACCTTACCAGTCCTTATAAGGACCTTTGTGGAACTAGTAGGTTGTGAATGATTAGCAGACTGTACATCAGTCCCTATACTCATAAAGGACTGCTGCAGTATAGGGCAGCAGTCAGCAGTAGTGCACCTCAACCCTTTATATTGTGGACCTATACCAGTCCTTAAGGAATAGCAGACTGTACCTCACTCAACCCTATGTACTGTAGTATACTCTATACCTTACCAGTCCTTATAAGGACCTTTGTGGAACTAGTAGGTTGTGAATGATTAGCAGACTGTACCTCAGTCCCTATACTGATAAAGGACTGCTGCAGTATAGGGCAGCAGTCAGCAGTAGTGCACCTCAACCCTATATATTGTGGACCTATACCAGTCCTTAAGGAATAGCAGACTGTACCTCACTCAACCCTATGTACTGTAGTATACCCTATACCTTACCAGTCCTTATAAGGACCTTTGTGGAACTAGTAGGTTGTGAATGATTAGCAGACTGTACATCAGTCCCTATACTCATAAAGGACTGCTGCAGTATAGGGCAGCAGTCAGCAGTAGTGCACCTCAACCCTATATATTGTGGACCTATACCAGTCCTTAAGGAATAGCAGACTGTACCTCACTCAACCCTATGTACTGTAGTACCCTATACCTTACCAGTCCTTATAAGGACCTTTGTAGAACTGGTAGGTTGTGAATGATTAGCAGACTGTACCTCAGTCCCTATACTGATAAATGACTGCTGCAGTATAGGGCAGCAGTCAGCAGTAGTGCACCTCAACCCTATATATTGTGGACCTATACCAGTCCTTAAGGAATAGCAGACTGTACCTCACTCAACCCTATGTACTGTAGTACCCTATACCTTACCAGTCCTTATAAGGACCTTTGTAGAACTAGTAGGTTGTGAATGATTAGCAGACTGTACCTCAGTCCCTATACTCATAAAGGACTGCTGCAGTATAGGACAGCAGTCAGCAGTAGTGCACCTCAACCCTATATATTGTGGACCTATACCAGTCCTTAAGAAATATCAGACTGTACCTCACTCAACCCTATGTACTGTAGTACCCTATACCTTACCAGTCCTTATAAGGACCTTTGTGGAACTAGTAGGTTGTGAATGATTAGCAGACTGTACATCAGTCCCTATACTCATAAAGGACTGCTGCAGTATAGGGCAGCAGTCAGCAGTAGTGCACCTCAACCCTATATATTGTGGACCTATACCAGTCCTTAAGGAATAGCAGACTGTACCTCACTCAACCCTATGTACTGTAGTATACCCTATACCTTACCAGTCCTTATAAGGACCTTTGTGGAACTAGTAGGTTGTGAATGATTAGCAGACTGTACCTCAGTCCCTATACTGATAAAGGACTGCTGCAGTATAGGGCAGCAGTCAGCAGTAGTGCACCTCAACCCTATATATTGTGGACCTATACCAGTCCTTAAGGAATAGCAGACTGTACCTCACTCAACCCTATGTACTGTAGTATACCCTATACCTTACCAGTCCTTATAAGGACCTTTGTGGAACTAGTAGGTTGTGAATGATTAGCAGACTGTACATCAGTCCCTATACTCATAAAGGACTGCTGCAGTATAGGGCAGCAGTCAGCAGTAGTGCACCTCAACCCTATATATTGTGGACCTATACCAGTCCTTAAGGAATAGCAGACTGTACCTCACTCAACCCTATGTACTGTAGTACCCTATACCTTACCAGTCCTTATAAGGACCTTTGTAGAACTGGTAGGTTGTGAATGATTAGCAGACTGTACCTCAGTCCCTATACTGATAAATGACTGCTGCAGTATAGGGCAACAGTCAGCAGTAGTGCACCTCAACCCTATATATTGTGGACCTATACCAGTCCTTAAGGAATAGCAGACTGTACCTCACTCAACCCTATGTACTGTAGTACCCTATACCTTACCAGTCCTTATAAGGACCTTTGTAGAACTAGTAGGTTGTGAATGATTAGCAGACTGTACCTCAGTCCCTATACTCATAAAGGACTGCTGCAGTATAGGACAGCAGTCAGCAGTAGTGCACCTCAACCCTATATATTGTGGACCTATACCAGTCCTTAAGAAATATCAGACTGTACCTCACTCAACCCTATGTACTGTAGTACCCTATACCTTACCAGTCCTTATAAGGACCTTTGTGGAACTAGTAGGTTGTGAATGATTAGAAGACTGTACATCAGTCCCTATACTCATAAAGGACTGCTGCAGTATAGGGCAGCAGTCAGCAGTAGTGCACCTCAACCCTATATATTGTGGACCTATACCAGTCCTTAAGGAATAGCAGACTGTACCTCACTCAACCCTATGTACTGTAGTATACCCTATACCTTACCAGTCCTTATAAGGACCTTTGTGGAACTAGTAGGTTGTGAATGATTAGCAGACTGTACCTCAGTCCCTATACTGATAAAGGACTGCTGCAGTATAGGGCAGCAGTCAGCAGTAGTGCACCTCAACCCTATATATTGTGGACCTATACCAGTCCTTAAGGAATAGCAGACTGTACCTCACTCAACCCTATGTACTGTAGTATACCCTATACCTTACCAGTCCTTATAAGGACCTTTGTGGAACTAGTAGGTTGTGAATGATTAGCAGACTGTACATCAGTCCCTATACTCATAAAGGACTGCTGCAGTATAGGGCAGCAGTCAGCAGTAGTGCACCTCAACCCTATATATTGTGGACCTATACCAGTCCTTAAGGAATAGCAGACTGTACCTCACTCAACCCTATGTACTGTAGTACCCTATACCTTACCAGTCCTTATAAGGACCTTTGTAGAACTGGTAGGTTGTGAATGATTAGCAGACTGTGCCTCAGTCCCTATACTGATAAATGACTGCTGCAGTATAGGGCAGCAGTCAGCAGTAGTGCACCTCAACCCTATATATTGTGGACCTATACCAGTCCTTAAGGAATAGCAGACTGTACCTCACTCAACCCTATGTACTGTAGTACCCTATACCTTACCAGTCCTTATAAGGACCTTTGTAGAACTAGTAGGTTGTGAATGATTAGCAGACTGTACCTCAGTCCCTATACTCATAAAGGACTGCTGCAGTATAGGACAGCAGTCAGCAGTAGTGCACCTCAACCCTATATATTGTGGACCTATACCAGTCCTTAAGAAATATCAGACTGTACCTCACTCAACCCTATGTACTGTAGTACCCTATACCTTACCAGTCCTTATAAGGACCTTTGTGGAACTAGTAGGTTGTGAATGATTAGCAGACTGTACATCAGTCCCTATACTCATAAAGGACTGCTGCAGTATAGGGCAGCAGTCAGCAGTAGTGCACCTCAACCCTATATATTGTGGACCTATACCAGTCCTTAAGGAATAGCAGACTGTACCTCACTCAACCCTATGTACTGTAGTACCCTATACCTTACCAGTCCTTATAAGGACCTTTGTGGAACTAGTAGGTTGTGAATGATTAGCAGACTGTACCTAAGTCCCTATACTGATAAAGGACTGCTGCAGTATAGGGCAGCAGTCAGCAGTAGTGCACCTCAACCCTATATATTGTGGACCTATACCAGTCCTTAAGAAATATCAGACTGTACCTCACTCAACCCTATGTACTGTAGTACCCTATACCTTACCAGTCCTTATAAGGACCTTTGTGGAACTAGTAGGTTGTGAATGATTAGCAGACTGTACATCAGTCCCTATACTCATAAAGGACTGCTGCAGTATAGGGCAGCAGTCAGCAGTAGTGCACCTCAACCCTATATATTGTGGACCTATACCAGTCCTTAAGGAATAGCAGACTGTACCTCACTCAACCCTATGTACTGTAGTACCCTATACCTTACCAGTCCTTATAAGGACCTTTGTAGAGCTAGTAGGTTGTGAATAATTAGCAGACTGTACCTCAGTCCCTATACTCATAAAGGACTGCTGCAGTATAGGGCAGCAGTCAGCAGTAGTGCACCTCAACCCTATATATTGTGGACCTATACCAGTCCTTAAGAAATATCAGACTGTACCTCACTCAACCCTATTGTACTGTAGTACCCTATACCTTACCAGTCCTTATAAGGACCTTTGTGGAACTAGTAGGTTGTGAATGATTAGCAGACTGTACATCAGTCCCTATACTCATAAAGGACTGCTGCAGTATAGGGCAGCAGTCAGCAGTAGTGCACCTCAACCCTATATATTGTGGACCTATACCAGTCCTTAAGGAATAGCAGACTGTACCTCACTCAACCCTATGTACTGTAGTACCCTATACCTTACCAGTCCTTATAAGGACCTTTGTGGAACTAGTAGGTTGTGAATGATTAGCAGACTGTACCTCAGTCCCTATACTGATAAAGGACTGCTGCAGTATAGGGCAGCAGTCAGCAGTAGTGCACCTCAACCCTATATATTGTGGACCTATACCAGTCCTTAAGGAATAGCAGACTGTACCTCACTCAACCCTATGTACTGTAGTATAGCCTATACCTTACCAGTCCTTATAAGGACCTTTGTGGAACTAGTAGGTTGTGAATGATTAGCAGACTGTACATCAGTCCCTATACTCATAAAGGACTGCTGCAGTATAGGGCAGCAGTCAGCAGTAGTGCACCTCAACCCTATATATTGTGGACCTATACCAGTCCTTAAGGAATAGCAGACTGTACCTCACTCAACCCTATGTACTGTAGTACCCTATACCTTACCAGTCCTTATAAGGACCTTTGTAGAACTGGTAGGTTGTGAATGATTAGCAGACTGTACCTCAGTCCCTATACTGATAAATGACTGCTGCAGTATAGGGCAGCAGTCAGCAGTAGTGCACCTCAACCCTATATATTGTGGACCTATACCAGTCCTTAAGGAATAGCAGACTGTACCTCACTCAACCCTATGTACTGTAGTACCCTATACCTTACCAGTCCTTATAAGGACCTTTGTAGAACTAGTAGGTTGTGAATGATTAGCAGACGGTACCTCAGTCCCTATACTCATAAAGGACTGCTGCAGTATAGGACAGCAGTCAGCAGTAGTGCACCTCAACCCTATATATTGTGGACCTATACCAGTCCTTAAGAAATATCAGACTGTACCTCACTCAACCCTATGTACTGTAGTACCCTATACCTTACCAGTCCTTATAAGGACCTTTGTGGAACTAGTAGGTTGTGAATGATTAGCAGACTGTACATCAGTCCCTATACTCATAAAGGACTGCTGCAGTATAGGGCAGCAGTCAGCAGTAGTGCCCCTCAACCCTATATATTGTGGACCTATACCAGTCCTTAAGGAATAGCAGACTGTACCTCACTCAACCCTATGTACTGTAGTATACCCTATACCTTACCAGTCCTTATAAGGACCTTTGTGGAACTAGTAGGTTGTGAATGATTAGCAGACTGTACCTCAGTCCCTATACTGATAAAGGACTGCTGCAGTATAGGGCAGCAGTCAGCAGTAGTGCACCTCAACCCTAAATATTGTGGACCTATACCAGTCCTTAAGGAATAGCAGACTGTACCTCACTCAACCCTATGTACTGTAGTATACCCTATACCTTACCAGTCCTTATAAGGACCTTTGTGGAACTAGTAGGTTGTGAATGATTAGAAGACTGTACATCAGTCCCTATACTCATAAAGGACTGCTGCAGTATAGGGCAGCAGTCAGCAGTAGTGCACCTCAACCCTATATATTGTGGACCTATACCAGTCCTTAAGGAATAGCAGACTGTACCTCACTCAACCCTATGTACTGTAGTACACTATACCTTACCAGTCCTTATAAGGACCTTTGTAGAACTGGTAGGTTGTGAATGATTAGCAGACTGTACCTCAGTCCCTATACTGATAAATGACTGCTGCAGTATAGGGCAGCAGTCAGCAGTAGTGCACCTCAACCCTATTTATTGTGGACCTATACCAGTCCTTAAGGAATAGCAGACTGTACCTCACTCAACCCTATGTACTGTAGTACCCTATACCTTACCAGTCCTTATAAGGACCTTTGTAGAACTAGTAGGTTGTGAATGATTAGCAGACTGTACCTCAGTCCCTATACTCATAAAGGACTGCTGCAGTATAGGACAGCAGTCAGCAGTAGTGCACCTCAACCCTATATATTGTGGACCTATACCAGTCCTTAAGAAATATCAGACTGTACCTCACTCAACCCTATGTACTGTAGTACCCTATACCTTACCAGTCCTTATAAGGACCTTTGTGGAACTAGTAGGTTGTGAATGATTAGCAGACTGTACATCAGTCCCTATACTCATAAAGGACTGCTGCAGTATAGGGCAGCAGTCAGCAGTAGTGCACCTCAACCCTATATATTGTGGACCTATACCAGTCCTTAAGGAATAGCAGACTGTACCTCACTCAACCCTATGTACTGTAGTACCCTATACCTTACCAGTCCTTATAAGGACCTTTGTGGAACTAGTAGGTTGTGAATGATTAGCAGACTGTACCTCAGTCCCTATACTGATAAAGGACTGCTGCAGTATAGGGCAGCAGTCAGCAGTAGTGCACCTCAACCCTATATATTGTGGACCTATACCAGTCCTTAAGGAATAGCAGACTGTACCTCACTCAACCCTATGTACTGTAGTATACCCTATACCTTACCAGTCCTTATAAGGACCTTTGTGGAACTAGTAGGTTGTGAATGATTAGCAGACTGTACATCAGTCCCTATACTCATAAAGGACTGCTGCGGTATAGGGCAGCAGTCAGCAGTAGTGCACCTCAACCCTATATATTGTGGACCTATACCAGTCCTTAAGGAATAGCAGACTGTACCTCACTCAACCCTATGTACTGTAGTACCCTATACCTTACCAGTCCTTATAAGGACCTTTGTAGAACTGGTAGGTTGTGAATGATTAGCAGACTGTACCTCAGTCCCTATACTGATAAATGACTGCTGCAGTATAGGGCAGCAGTCAGCAGTAGTGCACCTCAACCCTATATATTGTGGACCTATACCAGTCCTTAAGGAATAGCAGACTGTACCTCACTCAACCCTATGTACTGTAGTACCCTATACCTTACCAGTCCTTATAAGGACCTTTGTAGAACTAGTAGGTTGTGAATGATTAGCAGACTGTACCTCAGTCCCTATACTCATAAAGGACTGCTGCAGTATAGGACAGCAGTCAGCAGTAGTGCACCTCAACCCTATATATTGTGGACCTATACCAGTCCTTAAGAAATATCAGACTGTACCTCACTCAACCCTATGTACTGTAGTACCCTATACCTTACCAGTCCTTATAAGGACCTTTGTGGAACTAGTAGGTTGTGAATGATTAGCAGACTGTACATCAGTCCCTATACTCATAAAGGACTGCTGCAGTATAGGGCAGCAGTCAGCAGTAGTGCACCTCAACCCTATATATTGTGGACCTATACCAGTCCTTAAGGAATAGCAGACTGTACCTCACTCAACCCTATGTACTGTAGTATACCCTATACCTTACCAGTCCTTATAAGGACCTTTGTGGAACTAGTAGGTTGTGAATGATTAGCAGACTGTACATCAGTCCCTATACTCATAAAGGACTGCTGCAGTATAGGGCAGCAGTCAGCAGTAGTGCACCTCAACCCTATATATTGTGGACCTATACCAGTCCTTAAGGAATAGCAGACTGTACCTCACTCAACCCTATGTACTGTAGTACCCTATACCTTACCAGTCCTTATAAGGACCTTTGTAGAACTGGTAGGTTGTGAATGATTAGCAGACTGTACCTCAGTCCCTATACTGATAAATGACTGCTGCAGTATAGGGCAGCAGTCAGCAGTAGTGCACCTCAACCCTATATATTGTGGACCTATACCAGTCCTTAAGGAATAGCAGACTGTACCTCACTCAACCCTATGTACTGTAGTACCCTATACCTTACCAGTCCTTATAAGGACCTTTGTAGAACTAGTAGGTTGTGAATGATTAGCAGACTGTACCTCAGTCCCTATACTCATAAAGGACTGCTGCAGTATAGGACAGCAGTCAGCAGTAGTGCACCTCAACCCTATATATTGTGGACCTATACCAGTCCTTAAGAAATATCAGACTGTACCTCACTCAACCCTATGTACTGTAGTACCCTATACCTTACCAGTCCTTATAAGGACCTTTGTGGAACTAGTAGGTTGTGAATGATTAGCAGACTGTACATCAGTCCCTATACTCATAAAGGACTGCTGCAGTATAGGGCAGCAGTCAGCAGTAGTGCACCTCAACCCTATATATTGTGGACCTATACCAGTCCTTAAGGAATAGCAGACTGTACCTCACTCAACCCTATGTACTGTAGTACCCTATACCTTACCAGTCCTTATAAGGACCTTTGTGGAACTAGTAGGTTGTGAATGATTAGCAGACTGTACCTCAGTCCCTATACTGATAAAGGACTGCTGCAGTATAGGGCAGCAGTCAGCAGTAGTGCACCTCAACCCTATATATTGTGGACCTATACCAGTCCTTAAGGAATAGCAGACTGTACCTCACTCAACCCTATGTACTGTAGTATACCCTATACCTTACCAGTCCTTATAAGGACCTTTGTGGAACTAGTAGGTTGTGAATGATTAGCAGACTGTACATCAGTCCCTATACTCATAAAGGACTGCTGCAGTATAGGGCAGCAGTCAGCAGTAGTGCACCTCAACCCTATATATTGTGGACCTATACCAGTCCTTAAGGAATAGCAGACTGTACCTCACTCAACCCTATGTACTGTAGTACCCTATACCTTACCAGTCCTTATAAGGACCTTTGTAGAACTGGTAGGTTGTGAATGATTAGCAGACTGTACCTCAGTCCCTATACTGATAAATGACTGCTGCAGTATAGGGCAGCAGTCAGCAGTAGTGCACCTCAACCCTATATATTGTGGACCTATACCAGTCCTTAAGGAATAGCAGACTGTACCTCACTCAACCCTATGTACTGTAGTACCCTATACCTTACCAGTCCTTATAAGGACCTTTGTAGAACTAGTAGGTTGTGAATGATTAGCAGACTGTACCTCAGTCCCTATACTCATAAAGGACTGCTGCAGTATAGGACAGCAGTCAGCAGTAGTGCACCTCAACCCTATATATTGTGGACCTATACCAGTCCTTAAGAAATATCAGACTGTACCTCACTCAACCCTATGTACTGTAGTACCCTATACCTTACCAGTCCTTATAAGGACCTTTGTGGAACTAGTAGGTTGTGAATGATTAGCAGACTGTACATCAGTCCCTATACTCATAAAGGACTGCTGCAGTATAGGGCAGCAGTCAGCAGTAGTGCACCTCAACCCTATATATTGTGGACCTATACCATTCCTTAAGGAATAGCAGACTGTACCTCACTCAACCCTATGTACTGTAGTACCCTATACCTTACCAGTCCTTATAAGGACCTTTGTGGAACTAGTAGGTTGTGAATGATTAGCAGACTGTACCTAAGTCCCTATACTGATAAAGGACTGCTGCAGTATAGGGCAGCAGTCAACAGTAGTGCACCTCAACCCTATATATTGTGGACCTATACCCGTCCTTAAGGAATAGCAGACTGTACCTCACTCAACCCTATGTACTGTAGTACCCTATACCTTACCAGTCCTTATAAGGACCTTTGTAGAGCTAGTAGGTTGTGAATAATTAGCAGACTGTACCTCAGTCCCTATACTCATAAAGGACTGCTGCAGTATAGGGCAGCAGTCAGCAGTAGTGCACCTCAACCCTATATATTGTGGACCTATACCAGTCCTTAAGAAATATCAGACTGTACCTCACTCAACCCTATGTACTGTAGTACCCTATACCTTACCAGTCCTTATAAGGACCTTTGTGGAACTAGTAGGTTGTGAATGATTAGCAGACTGTACATCAGTCCCTATACTCATAAAGGACTGCTGCAGTATAGGGCAGCAGTCAGCAGTAGTGCACCTCAACCCTATATATTGTGGACCTATACCAGTCCTTAAGGAATAGCAGACTGTACCTCACTCAACCCTATGTACTGTAGTACCCTATACCTTACAAGTCCTTATAAGGACCTTTGTGGAACTAGTAGGTTGTGAATGATTAGCAGACTGTACCTAAGTCCCTATACTGATAAAGGACTGCTGCAGTATAGGGCAGCAGTCAACAGTAGTGCACCTCAACCCTATATATTGTGGACCTATACCCGTCCTTAAGGAATAGCAGACTGTACCTCACTCAACCCTATGTACTGTAGTACCCTATACCTTACCAGTCCTTATAAGGACCTTTGTGGAACTAGTAGGTTGTGAATGATTAGCAGACTGTACATCAGTCCCTATACTCATAAAGGACTGCTGCAGTATAGGGCAGCAGTCAGCAGTAGTGCACCTCAACCCTATATATTGTGGACCTATACCAGTCCTTAAGGAATAGCAGACTGTACCTCACTCAACCCTATGTACTGTAGTACCCTATACCTTACCAGTCCTTATAAGGACCTTTGTGGAACTAGTAGGTTGTGATTAGCAGACTGTACCTCAGTCCCTATACTCATAAAGGACTGCTGCAGCAGAAGGGCAGCAGTCAAGTATAATATTCTTTCTATATTTGGAAGAAAGAATATTATACATGTACAAGCCTATTACCATACCAGTCCTGAAAAGAACCTTTGTGGACCTAATAGTAACAGCTACTGATTAAACTGACTGTCCCTCACTGCCACACACAGCTTCCTGCCTGTCCTTATTTAAACTGACAAAACACAGGCTGCTGGAACAATAACTTGAATAGCACTCAAAACTATATCCTGTACTACTTTACCATACCAGTCCTGAAAAGGACTTTTGTGGACCTAATAGTAACAGCTAATGATTAAACTGACTGTCCCTTCTGCACACAGCGTCCTGTCCCTCTCTCTACACTGACAAAAGACAGGCTGCTGCGACAATCACTAGCACAGCAGTGCCTCAAACCTATATCCTGAACTACACCTAACACCTATACCATGATACCAGTCCTTAAAAGAACTTTTGTGGACCTAATAGCTAGCGATTTGGGTCACTGCAGACTCTCTCTGCTCCACACAGCAACCTCTCCCTATAGTGACAGAAGAAAGAATGTAAAATGGCCGCCGGATCGGGTCTATTTATAAGTTAAGGGGAATGTCCAAGTGTCCATGTGCTGTAATGTCTCAATTGGCTGTCCTGTACCCCATGATGGATGTGTCATCATAGGTCAAAGTTCTTTTACACAGTAAACACGGAAGTCTGCCGGGCGAACGGCGGCAATAGTCTGCCGATCGGGCGGACCGCGTACAGCCGAAATTCGCCGCGAAATGACCGCCGGTTGAACCGTTCGGCCATCCCTATCTCCAACCCCACTAGACCTTCAGTCCTCTCTGAAACCTGCACTGAGAGGAATGAAGGTGTAGAATTAGGTGTGTCACAGCCAAGTGCTTGCAGGCACTCTGCTAGCAGTACACCCACGTCCGATTGTAGCAGGCAAATTTCCCTGCCCCAGTTGCTGGACCGTAGAAAGAAGTTCACTCCCAGCCATTCGCATGCCCAGCGGTTGAATGCTAGCTTAGCTAAATTGCTAGCACTTCAACTGCTGCCTTTTCAGTTGGTAGACTCAGCCCCCTTCCGTGAGTTTGTGCAATGTGCGGTTCCTCAGTGGCAGGTCCCCAAACGCCACTTTTTCTCACGGAAGGCAATTCCGGCTCTCTACCGGCATGTGGAAGGCAATGTCTTTGCCTCGCTGGACAGGGCGGTCAGCGGTAAGGTGCATATTACCGCTGACTCAGGGTCCAGCAGGCATGGACAGGGACGTTGCCTGTCTTTCACAGCCCATTGGGTTACTCTTCTGGCAGCTGGGAAGGATGCAGGACAAGGTGCAGTAGTGTTGGAGGTTGTTCTCCCACCACGCCTCCAAAATGCTACTATTGGTTGTGACACACCTCTCTCCTCCACCCCCTCCTCTTCTTCTTCCTCCATGGCCTCTTCCAGTGCTCTGCCCTCGGAACCAGCGGTGCTCCATAGGCGTTCAAGGGGCTACGCAAGTATGCAGGAAAAAAGATGCCATGCCGTGCTTGCGCTGGTTTGATTGGGGGACAGGAGCCACACTGGGGCAGATATTTTGTCAGCTCTGCAGAGCCAGGCCGAGAGGTGGTTGATGCCACGCCAGCTTAAGCCAGGAATGGTGGTTTGCGACAATGGCACCAACCTCCTCTCCGCCCTCCGACAGGGACAACTGACCCATGTGCCCTGTGTGGCTCATGTCCTTAACCTGGTGGTGCAGCGGTTCTTGGGCAGGTACCCGGGCTTACAAGATGTCCTGAACCGGGCCAGGAAAGTCTGTGTGCATTCCAATCATTTAATGCTAGTGCTCAGCTGGCTGAGCTCCAAAAGGAATTGAACATGCCCAAGAATCGCCTTATATGTGACATGCCCACCAGGTGGAACTCAACGTTGGCCATGCTGCAGCGGCTGCTCACACAGCAGAGGGCCATCAATTAGTACCTGTGTGACTACGGCACCAGGACAGGGTCAGGGGAGCTCATTTTTTTCTCACCACACCAGTGGGGCATGATCAGGGATGCATGCACTGTCCTGTCACCATTTGAGGAGGCCACAAGGATAGTGAGCAGTAAAAGTGCATGAATCAGGGACACTGTACTTCTTGTCCACCTGTTGAAGCATACGCTGCATGGAATAATTGACAGGGCACTTGGGGCAGAACAGAGGCAGGAAGAGGAGGACTTCCTTGCCTCTCAAGGCCCCCTTTATCCAGACAGTGTTCCTGCTGTTCTACCCATCACACAGGATGAGAAGGAGGAGGAGGAGGATGATTGTGTCAGCATGGAGGTGGAGCCTGGCACTCAGCATCAGCAGTCTTGTAGGGATGATTTACAGTCCCAAGAAACCCGTGGACTTCTATGTGGCTGGGAGGAGGTGGCTGCAGATCATGTTGTCCTTACTGACCCAGAGGACTCCAGACTAAATGCCTCAGTTAACCTACGCTGCATGGGCTCTACTGCGTAGGGATCTACAAATGTTGCAAAATGAAATCCTTAGGTTTATTTGGGGACATGAGAGGCCCAGGGTGAACAGAAGCACAATGTACACCCTACGGAAACATGAGGGACTGGGCCTGCCGGATCTGCAGAAATATTATCATGCGGCTCAGCTGGCCCACCTCACTAGATACCATTCACGCCACGCACATGCTATCTGGATGGATATGGAATCTTATTCCTGTCGTCCCTCACAGGTTTCGCAGCTATTATGGCTTCCAATGAAAGATAGACCACTGATCTTGTGTCCGACCCTGTCATTGGCTTTGGCTATATGGGACAGACTGTCAAAAATATATAAATTCAGGTCATCCCACAATCCGTTGGCACAATTACTTAACAACAAAGAGTTCACCCCAGGCCTCTCTCCTCAACTGTTCAGCTGGTGGACAAATAAAGGGCTACTGCGCATTGCTGACCTATGCGACCATAGGGGTATACTTTCTGAACAAGCTCTGACGGAAAAATTTGATATGCCGTCTTCGGAGAAGTTTTGATGTGCCCAACTGCGACATTTCGTACAGAGTGTGGCCCGTAGGAGAGACCTGGGGTCCCTGACTCCCATGGAGCAGTTGAGTATGCAATATGACAAAATTAGAGGCCATTTATCAGCCATATACACAATCCTTAGAGGTCCAGTGAAGAAGTTGAGTTATATGATCCAGTGGGAGCAGGACCTTCAGGAATCCTTTGAATTAGATGATTGGTGCACGCTCTCTGAGACGGCATATCGCTCTCTCACCAACACATCGGTGATAGAGGCGAACTATAAGGTATTGTTGAGGTGGTACATGGTCCCAGCCAGACTGGTCGCTTTTGTGCCGGGAGCTACGTCCCATTGTTTTAGAGGATGCGGCCAGGTGGGGACCACCTACCACATTTGGTGGTCATGCCCGAAGGTCAGAAGGTTTTGGATTAGAGTGTATAATTTTGTCTACACAATCACAGGACTGAACCTGAAAAAATCACCTAAGCTGGCCCTCTTGGGGGGCACAGCGGCAGGGGCTTCCAGACCTCAGCAGAGGCTCCTTACCTTTCTATTTATTTCAGCTAAGATCACCATAGCTCGTAATTGGAGATCAGCCGCACTACCGATGGCCCAGCTCAAACATAAAATGTCATGGTTAATGCTAAACGAACGACTATCTGCGCTGTCTCAAGACAGGTTGAAAATGTTCCATAGAATATGGGATCCATGGATTGTCTATCTAACTAATAATCCCAGGACACGCGCTGTTTAACGCTATTATAGTAGCAAGGATTTGAGGATCTAGGACTACGGCTCCCTCCCCCCCCCCCAGCTCTCCCCCATTCTCCTTTTTCTCCACCTTTTCCTGTTCTCTAATCTTCTCTCTTCCCCTGCTATTGGGTCTTTCCTCACTTCTTTGCTGTTTTTTGTTTTCTTTAAATCACTCATTTAGCGGTGCTAGCTGCACGATTGGATATCTATACAACTCCAGAGGTAACAGCATCGGCAGTTGGGATCCAGTGTGATCCAGGGTTTTTAGTTATGGAACCTACTTTGCCGCTGCCAACATGTCTTAGGAATTGACCGGTGTATTACTCGATTGTGCATTGTGCTAGATGCCATACTTTGCCGCATTGATGAGACCTTTGTTTGTATTGTACTGAAAACCTTTAATAAAAATATTGAAACATAACCTACGCTGCATGGCCTCCCTGATCCTGCAAAGCCTGCAGAAGGATCCTTGTATTCTTTGGATCAAGGAGAGGGATCATTACTGGCTGGCCACTCTCCTTGATCCACGGTACAAGGGTAAGGTTGCGGACCATATCTTGCGATCGCAGAGGGAGCAGAGGATGAGACAGAGGCCTTGCAGAAAGGTCTGTGCAACGCGTTTCCAGAGACTGGGAGGTTACAAACTCCTGGTCCTGGACAACGTGTTGCTGAGGCTTCGGTCAGAAGGAGTGGTGGAGAAGGTGGCCGTCTGGCAGATGCGTTCAGACAATTTTTTAGTCCGCAAGCCCCAAGATATGATCAGTTCCAGCAACCATCGCCAGCGTCTGATTTACATGGTGCAGGAATACCTAGGGGCAAGGTCAGACTTGGACACCTTTCCCACCGAAAATCCTCTGGCTTACTGGGTCTTGAGGAGAGATCACTGGCCAGAGCTTGCACAGTATGTAATTGAGCTACTGGCCTGTCCTGCATCCAGCGTTCTTTCGGAACGCACCTTCAGTGTTGCTGGTGGCTTTGTAACCGATCAAAGGGTGCGCCTGTCCACCGACTCAGTTGATCGACTGACCTTCATAAAGATGAATCAGTCTTGGATCACCATCAGCTACCAAGCACCTGAAGCTGATGTAACCGAATATTTTTTTTTAAATATCTCATCCCTTCAAGACTGCCTATGCTAATGCTGAGTGACTGTCCTGTTATGTTGACTGTTTATCCTCTTCCTCCTCCGCTGATATCTTGGAAGAACATTTTTGGTTCTGGGTGATGCCACCAGCCCAATTTTTCAGCCCCTGTTTAACAGGGGCATGTCATTACAATTTTTGATGCAATGCTTTGCAGCAGGGCTCATTCCTGCACTACAAATAGAATATATGGGAGAGGTTGCAGTGTCGTGGCACCAGCACCAGTGCCTAAGGCCCAATTTTCAGCCCCTGTTTAACAGGGGCATGTAATTACAATTTCTGATGCAATGCTTTGCAGCAGGGCTCATTCCTGCACTACAAATAGAGTATATGGGAGAGGTTGCAGTGTTGTGGCACAAGCACCAGTGCCTAAGGCCCAATTTTGCAGCCCCTGTTTAACAGGGGCGTGTAATTACAATTTTTGATGCAATACTTTGCAGCAGGGCTCATTCCTGCACTACAAATAGAGTATATGAGAGAGGTTGCAGTGTTGTGGCACCAGCACCAGTGCCTAAGGCCCAATTTTTCAGCCCCTGTTTAACAGGGACGTGTAATTAAAATTTTTGATGCAATGCTTTGCAGCAGGGCTCATTCCTGCACTACAAATATAATATATGGGAGAGGTTGCAGTGTCGTGGCACCAGCACCAGTGCCTAAGGCCCAATTTTTCAGCCCCTGTTTAACAGGGGCGTGTAATTACAATTTTTGATGCAATGCTTTGCAGCAGGGCTCATTCCTGCACTACACATAGAGTATATGGGAGAGGTTGCAGTGTCGTGGCACCAGCACCAGTGCCTAAGGCCCAATTTTTAAGCCCCTGTTTAACAGGGGCATGTAATTACAATTTATGATGCAATGCTTTTCAGCAGGGCTCTTTCCTGCACTCCAACTAGAGCATATGGTAGAGGTTGCAGTGTATAGGCCCAATTTTTCAGCCCCTGTTTAACAGAGGCATGTAATAAAATTTTTGATGCAATGCTTTGCAGCAGGGCTAATTTCTGCACTCCAACTAGAGTATCTGGGAGAGGTTGCTGTGTTGTGGCACCAGCTAGCAGTGCCTACGGCCCAATTTTTCAGCCCCTGTTTAACAGGCGCATGTAATTACAATTCTTGATATAATATTTCACAGCAGGGCCCGTTCCTGTGCCCACCGAGAGTTAGTAACCTCTTCCCTATGTTTTCCTAAAAGCTTAAAAATAAATTTTTGGACTGGAGCTACACTTTAAAAATGTACCAGTTGAAAATTACAAACAGATTCTACTTAACACAACAAACCTACACAGTCCCTGTCTTGTTTGCACCACCTGTATACTCCTGTTCTGAGTATATAGGGCCTGGGGGCCCCACGCCTTTCCTTTTTTTAATATGGGTACGGAGTTCCCCTTAATATCCGTACAAGACCCAAAGGGGCTGGTAATGGGCAGGAGGGGCTACCTATGCCATTTTTCTCAATGATTTTCATCCATATTGCCGGAACCAGATATTACATTAAAACCGCAAGCAGTTTTAAATGACTTTTTTCCGTTAAATGTCATTTTGTGCAGGGACTGTTCTAAACACGGGAAACACATGTCACTTCACAGGCATACTATAGACACCCCCCAGGCATGATATTTAAAGGAATATTTCACTTTTTTTCACTTTAATTGTCATTAAAATCAGTGCTCCCGAAAAAAATGCAGTTTTTAAAAACATTTTAGGCATTGACCCATGTCCCCTGGGGCAGGAGCCAGGTCCCCAAACCCTTTTTAGGACAATATCTTGCATATTAGCCATTAAAATTAGCACTTTTTATTTCTAACGTTCAAGTTCCATAGACTTCAATGGGGTTCTAAAGTTCGTTCAAATTTTCAGTCCGTTCGAAAGTTCTGGTGCAAACCGAACCTTACACTGACACCAATGATGAGGGGCTATTCCTCTCACTGACATCAGTGATTAATGCCGCGTACACACGGTCAAACTGTTTGACGTACTTAGTCTGTCATACAATCCGACGTACAATCCGGCGTACTTTCCACTGAATGGACTTGACCACACACGGATACCAAAACAGTCTGACGAAAGCTTGCGTGATGACGTACAGCACGTACGACGGGACTAGAAATAGGAAGTCCAAGACACAGCAAAGCCCTGTAAATCCTTTCTGGGCATGCGCCATTCTTAGTCCGTCGGACTAGCATACTGACGACCGTACTGTCCGCTGAAATCAAAGTACGACGGACAGATTTTTGGAAAAACCGAAAATCTTAGTACTCCAGACTGCACGCTGAAAAAGTCAACTGAAGCCCACACACGAGCGGATTGTCCGCTGAAATTTGTTTCAACGGACTAAGTACGTCAAACAGTTCGACCGTGTGTACGCGGCATAAGGGACTGTTCTTCCCACTGACACCAACAATGAAGGGACTAATCATCTCACTGACACAAGTGATGGGGCACTATTCCTACCAATGAAACCAACGATGAGAGATTATTCCTTCCAATGAAACTAATGATGGGGCACTATCCCTCCCACTGACACCAATGACACCAATGATGGGGGACTATTCCTTCCACTGATACCCATGATGGGCACTGGTCCTCCGAATGATGCCAATGATGGGGACTTATTCCTCCCACTGATACCAATGATGGGGCACTATTCCTCCCACTGACACCAATGATGGATCACTATTCCTCCCACTGATACCAATGATGGGACATTATTCCTCCCAATGATACCAATGATGGGCACTATTCCTCCCACTGATGCCAATGGTGGGACACTATTCCTCCCACTGACAACAATGATGGGACACTATTCCTCCCACTGATACCAATGATGGGACACTATTCCTCCCACTGACACCAATGGTGGGACATTATTCCTCATAATGATACCAATGATGGGGCACTATTCCTCCCACTGACACCAAAGATAGGGCACTATTCTGATCTCTGACACCATTTTCTACTCCCACTGGCCACAGTCCGGCCCCCTAAAGTTGGAGGGGCAGTAAACCAGCCCTCTGTTTTTCGAAAGTTTGGAGGCCCTTGTTCTAGAGGAATCCCACAGTTTTGGAACATGCATAGTTATAATGGCCTGAACCTGGAATTTTCAAGACAAGCTTCAATCAATGTCTGAGGCTCACTTGGCGACAGTGGCATCGCTATGGAGGTGCGGGGAGTAAGGCCCACACCTGAGTAACACCTGCCAGAGGGCTGACACCAGGGTTGCCAACAACCCGTAAAAATATGGTTGACTGGGCTCAAACATTTTTGGCCAGGCAGGCGCAGAGACTGGATCCCCACACCTTCTATCCATGGCTGCTAAAGCCACTGTGAGAATCTCTTGTATCCCCTCTCAGTATATGACCATCTCTTGAATCATCTCTGTGGCGGGGGGGGGGGGGGGCGGTAGCGTGACTCCATGTTTTACAGAACTGAGTGACACCAAACCTAATGACCCACTGCATGGCGGGCAGCCAAGAAAATGACAATTTGTGTCCTGACTGATGAGCTTACATACAGTATCAGGAAACCAAGTCAACTTCCAAGAGGTCTTCAACAGCACATCTCAGTGCTGTTTTTGGATAATTGGAGTCCTCATTGTGCAAGGAGTAAGGAGGTAGTGTTGGATAAACATTCATTGACAGAGTTACGCTAATAAAATTGCATCTAAAAAAAATCAAACACCCGTCACAAAAACATGTATAAAATTAAAAAGTCCAAATGTGATGGAAAAGGTACTTTCGCAGCATCTACACCATCCACCACATTATAGTGTGTAATCCTTCCACTATCACCTCCACCGTAAATGAAGTGCTTGCTTACCAGCTTGCATAGACCTCCTATCACGGAAGCAGGGCCGGTGCTATCCCTAGGCAAACTAGGCAGCGGCCTAGGGCACCCTGCTGCCTAGGGCACCCGGCCTTTGGTTTTCCTACTCTCTTCTCTCTGCAGCAGGCAACTAAGTCTCAGCATCAGCAGGCAGCTGGTGCTCCATTCGCACATAGTGTGAGGGGCGCAGTGGTGGTGGAGGACTGTGTCTGTGTCCTGACTCCTGATAGAATGTAAGCAAGCAAACATTCATTGATGGGTGCTGGTAGGCGGCATTGATGGGCACTAATGAGGCAGGCTGCATTTGATGGGCACTGGTGAGGCTGCATTTGATGGGCGCTGGTGAGGCTGCATTTGATGGGTGCTGGGGAGGCTGCATTTGATGGGTGCTGGTGAGGCAGGTTGCATTTGATGGGCGTTGGTGAGGCAGGCTGCATTTGATGGGCGCTGGTGAGACTAAATTTGATGGGCGCTGGTGAGGCTGCATTTGATGGGCGCTGGTGAGGCAGGCTGCATTTGATGGGCACTGGTAGGCTGCTTGTGATAGGCGCTGGTGAGGTTGCATTTGATGAGCACTAGTGAGGCTGCATTTGATGGGCGCTGGTGAGGCTGCATTTGATGGGCACTTCAGTAAAAAGGTGGGGTTTACATGGGCAAGGAAAAGGGGATGGAGTCAGGGGTGGAGCCAGGGGGCGTCAAAATTAGGTTTCACCTAGGGTGTCAAAAATCCTTGCACCAGCCCTGCACGGAAGTTCAGTGACACTTGAGGCTCAATACCCAGCCAGGGCCTTTACCATCCAAGAGACCTCTTGAGGGCATGTGGATCCACCACCCAGGTGACGTTATCACAGGAGATCCCCAAAATATAAAAATCTCGCCATTGTATAAAATCCTTAAAAGTTTTATTCAGAGCATATAAATGTACACATTGACAAGAAGGATAAAAAATTGCATAGGAAACACATAAGCCGGCTGGCTAGATTGCAACACCCATCCTTTTGGGATTCGTGACGTGACGTCAGCACGTCGCTCTGACCTACGTGTTTCCTCATAAGATTACGTCGTCCAGGGTACCCGGTGTTGGATAAACCATTGTTTCAAATGTATTAAAATCCACAAAACTCAACATGTTTCAGAGCATACATTGCTCCCTCTTCAGAAGTCTCATGGAGACTGGAAAAACATACTCTGTGCGGCAATATGCTGAAGTAAAATTGCTTTGGATTAAACAACTGTGTCTTATTGAAGAGATAAGCTGCCTGTGGATGGTGCCAAGTAGGGATCAGCTTCGTGTTCGAGTCGAACATTGGCTGTTCGTCCGTTCGGCGAAGTCCGAACATTTTGGTCCGTTCGCGCCAAATTCGTGTGGCGCTCACGGCCCACAATGCACTGCGATGGCGCAGTGCATTGCTGGCTCATGATTGGCCAAGCATGCACTGTGACCCCGCATGCTTGGCCAATCGCAGCGCCAGCAGCGAGGAGAGCCATGATTGGCCACAGGCAGGATGCCTGTGGCCAATCATAGCTCAGGCTGTGTAGTGAACGCCCCACACTATATAAGGCCGCCAGCGCGGCGGCCTTGTGTAGTGTGTTGGCGTCTGAAGCAGTGGGTGTTCTGTGTACCTTCAACACAGTACACACCGATCGTTTTCGGACGATTTTCGATCTTGCTGTTGTGTAGTGGTTGTTGTCTGCGTGCCCTGACCGCAGTATACACCGCTATATTCACCTCACCTATATAGCTAGTGATCTATCTTTTATAATAGAGCTTGCAGTCAGTAGTGTTAGGAGATAGTGCGTGCTGTCTGCGTGCTCTGTACCCAGTACATACCGCTATATCCACCTACATAGCTGTTCTCTATTTGAGCCCACTTGCCATCTGCAGGAGTTATTGGAAGTTGTGTGTGCCTCCAGCACAGCACAGTATACATCTGTATATACCCCTTTATCTCTGGTGTTCTATAATAAAGGCATCTGCAGGAGTTAGTGGGTGTTGTGTGCCTCTAGCACAATATACACTACCCAACTGCTTTTTTACCCAACTCCCTTCAGGCCATTACCATGTCTGGAAGGCCAGCAAGGAGAGGCAGACAGGCGCGAGCCGATAAAAGAGGGCAAGCAGGCTCTGTGTCTAGAGACAACAGTGCTGGTCGTGGACGCGGTGCATTGTCATCAGCACGTGGCCATGGGACACGCTTGTCCTTCTTTTCGGCAGCTGAACATGTTGAACCGCAACATGCCAACGACTTGGTAGAGTGGATGACCAAGCCCTCTTCATCCTCCTCATCCTCTCTCACCCAGTCTCAGGGTACTAGCAAAGCAGCTGCCAACGCATCGTCTTCCCTCCTCTCAATGTCATCATCAGTGACTCCTTCCCTAGACCCACCACGTCCTCCTGAGGAGTCTCCTGAACTCTTTGAGCACAGTGTTGGGTACATGCTCCAGGAGGATGCCCAGTGTTTTGTGGGCTCTGATGATGACACTCAGCTAGAGGAAGGCAGTAGCGTGAGCGCAGAGAGAGGGGATGCTCAAGAAGGACAGCAATCTGGCAGTCATGTTCCACAAGCTGCAGCATACTGCCAGGTTTGCTACAGCGATGAAGAGGGAGGGGATGATGAGGGCACTGACTCCACGTGGGTGCCTGGAAGGAGAGAGGAGGAGGAGGAGGAGGAGGCACATGTCCAACGAGGCAGGATGCCCTCCGGGGGCCAGCTTAGGGGCAGCACACCGACTGAATCACACCGCAGAGCTCCGCCTGTGCAGAGCGCTGCCTCTGCGCGTTATTCTAAAAGTTCTTTGGTGTGGGCCTTTTTTGAGACGAGTGCATCAGATCGCACCGCTGCTATTTGCAACATATGTCTCAAGCATATCTCACGTGGCCAAAACATCAGCCGCTTGGGCACCACATGCTTGACTAGACATATGTTGACCTGCCATGCAGCTCGTTGGCAAGCGTACCTCAAAGACCCACACCAAAGAACAAAGCGGACCTCTCCTTGCTCCTCATCAGCTGGCATCTCCAACCCCACTAGACCTTCAGTCCTCTCTGAAACCTGCTCTGAGAGGAATGAAGGTGTAGAATTAGGTGTGTCACAGCCAAGTGCTTCCGGGAACTCTGCTAGCGGTACACCCACGTCCGATTATAGCAGGCAAATGTCCCTGCCCCAGCTGCTGGACCGGCGAAAGAAGTTCACTCCCAGCCATCCACATGCCCAGCGGTTGAATGCAAGCTTGGCTAAATTGCTAGCACTTCAACTGCTGCCTTTTCAGTTGGTAGACTCGGCCCCCTTCCGTGAGTTTGTACAATGTGCGGTTCCTCAGTGGCAGGTCCCCAAACGCCACTTTTTCTCACGTAAGGCGATTCTGGCTCTCTACCGGCATGTGGAAGGCAATGTCCTTGCCTCGCTGGACAGGGCGGTCAGCGGTAAGGTGCATATTACCGCTGACTCATGGTCCAGCAGGCATGGACAGGGACGTTACCTGTCTTTCACAGCCCATTGGGTCACTCTTCTGGCAGCTGGGAAGGATGCAGGACAAGGTGCAGTAGTGTTGGAGGTTGTTCCGCCACCACGCCTCCAAAATGCTACTATTGGTTGTGACACACCTCTCTCCTCCACCCCCTCCTCTTCTTCTTCCTCCATGGCCTCTTCCAGTGCTCTGTCCTCAGAACCAGCGGTGCTTCGTAGGCGTTCCAGGGGCTACGCAAGTACGCAGGCAAAGCGATGCCATGCCGTGCTTGCGCTGGTTTGTTTGGGGGACAGGAGCCACACTGGGGCGGATGTTTTGTCAGCTCTGCAGGGGCAGGCCGAGAGGTGGTTGACGCCACGCCAGCTTAAGCCAGGAATGGTGGTTTGTGACAATGGCACCAACCTCCTCTCCGCCCTCCGACAGGGACAACTGACCCATGTGCCCTGTGTAGCTCACGTCCTTAACCTGGTGGTGCAGCGGTTCTTGGGCAGGTACCCCGGCTTACAGGATGTCCTGAAGCAGGCCAGGAAAGTCTGTGTGCATTTCCGCCGATCATTTAATGCCTGTGCTCGGCTGGCTGAGCTCCAAAAGGAGTTGAACCTGCCCAAGAACCGCCTTATATGTGACATGCCCACCAGATGGAACTCAACATTGGCCATGCTGCAGCGGCTGCACACGCAGCAGAGGGCCATCAATGAGTACCTGTGCGACTACGGCACCAGGACAGGGTCAGGGGAGCTTGGTTTTTTCTCACCACGCCAGTGGGGCATGATCAGGGATGCATGCACTGTCCTGTCACCGTTTGAGGAGGCCACAAGGATGGCGAGCAGTGACAGTGCATGCATCAGTGACACTGTACCTCTTGTCCACCTCTTGGAGCATACGCTGCGTGGAATAATGGACAGGGCACTTGAGGCAGAACAGAGGCAGGAAGAGGAGGACTTCCTTGCCTCTCAAGGCCCCCTTTATCCAGACAGTGTTCCTGCTGTGCCACCCATCACACAGGAAGAGGATGAGGAGGAGGAGGAGGATGATTGTGTCAGCATGGAGGTGGAGGCTGGCACTCAGCATCAGCATCAGCATCAGCAGCAGCAGCAGCAGCAGTCTTGTAGGGATGATTTACAGTCCCAAGAAACACGTGGACTTGTACGTGGCTGGGAGGAGGTAGCTGCGGATCATGTTGTCCTTAGTGACCCAGAGGACTCCGGACCGAATGCCTCAGCTAACCTACGCTGCATGGCCTCCCTGATCCTGCAAAGCCTGCGGAAGGATCCTCGTATTCTTCGGATCAAGGAGAGGGACCATTACTGGCTGGCCACTCTCCTTGATCCACGGTACAAGGGTAAGGTTGCCGACCTTATCTTGCCATCGCAGAGGGAGCAGAGGATGAGAAATCTCCGGGAGGCCTTGCAGAAAGGTCTGTGCAACGCGTTCCCAGAGACTGGGAGGTTACAAACTCCTGGTCCTGGACAACGTGTTGCTGAGGTATCGGTCAGAAGGAGCTGTGGAGAAGGTGGCCGTCTGACTGATGGTTTCAGACAATTTTTTAGTCCGCAGCCCCAAGGTATGATCGGTTCCAGCACCCATCGCCAGCGTCTGATTTACATGGTGCAGGAATACCTAGGGGCAAGGTCAGACTTGGACACCTTTCCCACCGAAAATCCTCTGGCTTACTGGGTCTTGAGGATGGATCACTGGCCAGAGCTTGCACAGTATGCAATTGAGCTACTGGCCTGTCCTGCATCCAGCGTTCTTTCGGAACGCACCTTCAGTGCTGCTGGTGGCTTTGGTACCGATCACAGGGTGCGCCTGTCCACCGAATCAGTTGATCGACTGACCTTCATCAAGATGAATCAGTCTTGGATCACCCACAGCTACCAAGCACCTGAAGCTGATGTAACAGAATAATTTTTGGGGAAATATCACATCCCTTCAAGACTGCCTATGCTGATGCTGAGTGACTGTCCTGTTATGTTGATTATCTATCCTCTTCCTCCTCCGCTGATATGTTGGAAGAACATTTCTGGTTCTGGTTGATGCCATCAGCCCAATTTTTCTGCCCCTGTTTAACAGGGGAGTTTAAGTACAATTTTTGATGCAATGCTTTGCAGCAGGGCTAATTCCTGCAATAAAACTAGAGTATATGGGAGAGGTTGCAGTGTGGTGGCACCAGCAGCAGTGCCTAAGGCCAAATTTTTCTGCCCCTGTTTAACAGGGACATGTAATTACAATTCTTGATATAATATTTCACAGGAGGGCCCCTTCCTGTGCCCACCCAGAGTAACGGTGAGGACTTATAGTGTTGTGGCACCAGCACCACAACCACCAAAGGTCAATTTTTCTACCACTGTTCAACAATGGCATGTAATTACAATTCTTGATATAATCGTTCACAGCAGGGCGCTCCAGCGCCCACCAAGAGTCACTTTGAGGGCTTACAATGTTGTGGCAAAACCAACACCTTGTTCCACCATTTCTGCAGAGCATATAGGGCAGGCCCCTACTTTCAAACATCCAATTTACAAACATCTCCTACTTGCAAACGGAAGGAGACAACAGCAAGTGAGATGAAAAAAGATGGACGACAAAACAAATTATACAGGGGTGATAACCCTTCCCTATGTTTTCCAAAAAGCTTAAAAATAGTTTTTTTGACTGGAGCTACACTTTAAAAATGTACCAGTTGAAAATTACAAACAGATTCAACTTAACACAACAAACCTACACAGTCCCTGTCTTGTTTGCACCGCCTGTATACTGCTGTTCTGAGTATATAGGGCCTGGGGGGCCACACGCATTTCCTTTTTTTAATATGGGTACGGGGTTCCCCTTAATATGCGTACAAGACCTAAAGGGGCTGGTAATGGGCAGGGAGGGCTACCCATGCCATTTTTCTCAATGATTTTCAACCATATTGCAGGAACCAGATATAACATTAAAACCGCAAGCAGTTTTAAATGGTGTTATTTCCGTTTAATGTCATTTTGTGCAGGGACTGTTCTAAACACGGGAAACACGTGGCACTTCACAGGCATACTACAGACACCCCCCAGGCACCATATTTAAAGGAATATTTCACTTTTTTTTTCATTTTAATCGTCATTAAAATCAGTGCTCCCGCCAAAACGGCCATTTTTAAAAACATTTTAGGCATTGACCCATGTCCCCTGGGGCAGGAGCCAGGTCCCCAAACCCTTTTTAGGACAGTATCTTGCATATTAGCCGTTAAAATTAGCACTTTTCATTTCGAACGTTCGAGTCCCATAGACTTCAATGGGGTTCTAAAGTTCGTTCGAATTTGGGGTCCATTCGAAAGTTATGGTGCGAACCGAACCGGGGGGTGTTCGGCTCATCCCTAGTGCCAAGTCAACAGGTGACTATACTCTCCAGACAGACTGCTTAAATTTGGCCAAGTGTGCTTTTGATTGAACTTCAGGCCTGTAGATGGAATGTGATGCAGAGCAGTAAGGATGCTCACTCCCTTTTGGCACATGCAGGGCCATCTTTAAGGCAGGGCAAAAGGGACAGCTGCCCAGGGCCCTGTCATTGTTGTGGGGCCCAAAGCAGCTGCCTCATATTTGCCAACTATCCCAGTTTAATTTCCCTTGAAGTTTTAGTCCTGTGCTGCTACTAATGCTGCCCAGCTCTGCCCTATTGTTGTGTACAGATGACTCACCTGCAGACCCTGTGTTTACATGTAAATACTGGCATTCATATGTAAATAGCAGTCACATGCATATGTAAATAGCTGAGGCCAACGGCATTAATATGTAAATAAAGGCAGCATTCATAGGTATATCATGCCCCCCCCTGCAGTGAGGAGATGATGTGCTGTAACCTATTGCAACCAGTGAGCAGTATTACTGTACAGTAATCTCTAGCAGCCAATCAACAATCAGAAATGTGCTATAACCTCTAGCAACTAATCAGTGAGCCTTAAGGAGTGCTGTAACCTCTAGCAACCAGTCAGTAAGCCATAATAATATGCTGTAACGTCTGGCAACCAATCGCTGATCTGATACAGTAAACTGATTTTAAGTCTTGCTATTTATTGTATGTCTCAGAGAAAGTGGAGAGCGAAATTGCATGGGGGGAGGGGGCCCTAAGAAATTTGTGATAACCAGGGATTGTAATGTGGCTTGCTGGATAGTAGTGCAGATTTAGCACTAAAATAGAAGGCTTCAGCTGACAGCGGGCACACAATTTACTATACATTTATATAGCTCTGATTTATTCTACTTTGCTGTTGAATTTTTAATATAGTTCTTATTACACATTTATGCACTGTATAGAGAACACTGAATCATTCATATTGGTCTCCGGCACAGAAGACCTAATTATCTTTATTCTTATTGTGGGATTAAATATGGCTGGGCAGCAGATGTTATGTATAGGAGGTGATTAAAGACAGCAGCAGTGCTCCTGAGGGCTATTTCCAGTGAGTGATTTCATTGATTCACGTAAATGTGCCCAACAGAGCACACTGCAGAGTCACCCCCCTGGCTCGGGTTTTGTGGCATTCTGCTCTCTCAGCAATCAATCCTGTCCAAGCACCACAGTGGCCAACGTGGGCTTCTGGTTTGGCTGAAGCAAAGGATCTAGTACTTGGCATGAGTTCTAAGTTCTAAGCTTTGCTCCACTCAAGCCAGACACAGTTTTAGGAAATGCACCCTACTGGCCACTACCACTGCTCAGGGCACACATCACCAACAATGTGTCATTAGTGGTGCCTGCACCGCTATTTACACACTATTGATGTTCACATGTCAGCCCTGAATGAGTCATTATGTGGTACAGGGCATGCACCGCTGCTGCATGAATGTTGGCCATCTGTGTCCTAAGAACCAAGTATGCTAGGCAGCAGGAGCCTCCTGCATCCTAGCAAATAAGGATATCGGGCAGCAAGGACCGCCTACATCCTAGCAACCAAGGACACCAGGTATTAGAAGCTGCCTGTGTCCTAGCAACCATAGGCTAGTAAGCATTTGGGCCCATCTGCATCCTAGAAACCAAGGCTGTTAGGAAGCAGAAGCAGCATGTGTCCTAGTTTCCAAGGATGGTAGACAGTAGGGGCCACCTGGATCCTAAAAACTAAGGATGCCAGACAACAACTACCACCTGCATCCTAGCAACCAAGCACACCAGGCATTGGGAGCTTCCTGTGTCCTAACAGCGATAGGTTGGTAAGCATGTGGGCCCACCTTGATCCTAGAAACCAAGAATTCTAGGCAGCAATAGCAGCATGTGTCCTAGTTTCCAAAGGATGATAGGCAGCAGAGGCCACCTGGATCCTAGAAACTAAGAATGCCAGGCAACAAGGACTGCCTGCATCCTAGCAACAAGGACACCAGGCATTAGGAGCTCCCTGTTTCCTAGCAACCATAGGCTGGTAGGCATTTGGGCCCACCTTCATCCTAGAAACCAAGGATTCTAGGTAGAAGGGGCCATCTAGATCTTAGCTTCCAAAGACACTAGGCATTAGGGACTGCCTGTGTCCTAGCAACCATAGGCAGCTAGGTTTTTGAACCTGCTTGAATGTCAGATTCCTGTGTCCTAGAAACCAAGGATGCTAGGCAGCAGGGGCCAACTGGATCCTAGCAACCAGGGACACTAGGCAGCAGGAGCCGCCTGCATCCTAGGAACCAAGGATGCTAGGCATTAGGGGCCACCATTGTTCAAACAACCATTAGCTGCCAGGTGTTTGAGCCTGCTGGCATCCTAGCAACTAGGGATGAGCTTCGTGTTCGAGTCGAACATACATGCGACTCGAACATCGGCTGTTCGTCCGTTCGGCGAAGTCCGAACATTTTGGTCTGTTCGCGCCAAATTCGTGTGGCGCTCACGGCCCACAATGCACTGCGATGGCGCAGTGCATTGCTGGCTTATGATTGGCCAAGCATGCACTGTGACCCCGCATGCTTGGCCAATCGCAGCGCCAGCAGCGAGGAGAGCCATGATTGGCCACAGGCAATCATAGCTCAGGCTGTGTAGTGCACGCCCCACACTATATAAGGTCGCCAGCGCTGCGGCCTTGTGTAGTGTGTTGGCGTCTGAAGCAGTGGGTGTTCTGTGTACCTTCAACACAGTACACACCGATCGTTTGCGGCCGATTTTCGATCTTGCTGTTGTGTAGTGGTTATTGTCTGCGTGCCCTGACCGCAGTATACACCGCTATATTCACCTCACCTATATAGCTAGTGATCTATCTTTTATAATAGAGCTTGCAGTCAGTAGTGTTAGGAGATAGTGCGTGCTGTCTGCGTGCTCTGTACCCAGTACATACCGCTATATCCACCTACATAGCTGTTCTCTATTTGAGCCCACTTGCCATCTGCAGGATTTATTGGAAGTTGTGTGTGCCTCCAGCACAGCACAGTATACATCTGTATATACCCCTTTATCTCTGGTGTTCTATAATAAAGGCATCTGCAGGAGTTAGTGGGTGTTCTGTGTACCTTCAACACAGTACACACCGATCGTTTTCGGACGAGTTTCGATCTTGCTGTTGTGTAGTGGTTGTTGTCTGCGTGCCCTGACCGCAGTATACACCGCTATATTCACCTCACCCAGGGGTCAAGTCCTGGGGAAAAAAGTGTGGGAACTCCCATCCAAGATCCACTCCCCCACCAAAAAAATAAATAAAAAAAAATGATGGGACACTATTCCTCCGACTGCCACTCTATACACCTAAGCTAGCTGTGGGGGCTATCTTACCAAAGAAACACGTGTGTGTGTGTGTGTGTGTGTGTGTGTGTGGGTGTGTGTGTCACTTCACTCAGCAGAGCCACTAGGTACTCACGATTCTGCCGTTCCTGGCCGTCATAGTCGCCACCGCATCAGTACAGGCTGCAGCAACTTCCAATCCAGTCCTCACGTCGGCACCTGGCCCTCTCTCTTCACATCTCTGCCTTTGCAATTTGTAGAGTGCGCCAATGCTGGGACAAGATCATCCTGTGCCCAGGGCAAACTCCTCACCCCCATATGCCCCCTTCTAGCACAAATACCTCCTCCTCAGCACAAATCCTCACTCCCCACATCCCACCTACAACATAAATCCACAAATTCACTTACCTCCAATCCCCCCTCTCAGCACAGACCCCTGTCCCCTCCGTCTCCCCCTAGCAGCAAAAATCCCATCTTTCAGCACAAATCCTCACCCTCATATAACCCCTTCCAGTACTAATTCCCCTTCTCAGCACAAACCCTTGCCTTCACCTTCTTTCCTAGCACACATCCTCCCCCATCTCCCCATCCCAGCATAAATTCTCCCTTTCACCACAAATCCTCTAATCTCTCCTTCTCGGCATAAATTCTCTCTCTCTCTCATCACAAATCCTCTCTCATCTCCCCCTCCCAGCATAAATCCCCCCTCTTAGCAAAAATCACCCCCCTCTCTCCCCCTCCCAGCAAAAAAATTCCCCTCTCAGCAAAAATCCCCCCCCCCATCTCAAACCTGTGCCTCCTTCTCTTCTCTCCCAGTACAAATCCTCCCCCATCTCCCCCTCCCAGCATATATTACCCCTCTTAGAAAAAAAACCTCCCCCATCTCCCCCTCCCAGCAAAAATCCCCCCTCTCATCACAAATCCTCCCCCATCTCAAACCGCCTCCTTCTCTCCTCTTCCAGTACAAATCCCCCTCCCATCTCCTTCTCCTGTTCTGTAAGAGCAGCCTGATATGCTGGGGCTTGTAGTGCCCTGGATTATAGGGGACTGAAGAATGGCAGCCTACTCTGCTGGGACTTTTAGTGCCCTCTGTGGGGGACTGAGGATTCCTCAGTCCACCCACAGTCTAGGGCACTACAAGTCCCAACATAGGAGGCTGCCATATCTCAGCCCCCAACAGAGGGCACTATAAGTCTCAGCAGAGTAGGCTGCCACCAGTCATCCAAACACAGCATGAGGAGACCACACAGCCTTTCACCCCCATACACTTCTCCCCATTCTCCCCTTACAATAGTGTCCTCGGCTCCTGGCTGCCCCTCTCCAGAGTCTGGGCGGCATGTCAAACTGCATGGTGGGGCAGTGGGCGGGATTTCCCCTTGTCAGACACGTCCCCCCTCCCAGATTCCGGCGCAGCACACAAGGCTGGAGATCACTCCGGCACCGCTCACACACCTCAGTAGCTGTGGGCAGCAGCGGCCGGATCTACAGACTGGGCATCGGCAGATGCGGCTGCCAACTTCCTTCCTTCACTGTGTCCTTCAGTATTTCACTATGCGGCGATGCTATCATCGGCGCTTAGTAAAGGATCGGCTCGGGCAGCTCTAGTCTGCAAAGGGAACGGCGTTCCTGCTATGAAAAAAGTGCAGGGACGCCGTTCCCACGCGTTCCCGCAGAACTCGAGCCCTGACCTCACCTATATAGCTAGTGATCTATCTTTTATAATAGAGCTTGCAGTCAGTAGTGTTAGGAGCTAGTGCGTGCTGTCTGCGTGCTCTGTACCCAGTACATACCGCTATATCCACCTACATAGCTCTTCTCTATTTGAGACCACTTGCCATCTGCAGGAGTTATTGGAAGTTGTGTGTGCCTCCAGCACAGCACAGTATACATCTGTATATACCCCTTTATCTCTGGTGTTCTATAATAAAGGCATCTGCAGGAGTTAGTGGGTGTTGTGTGCCTCTAGCACAATATACACTACCCAACTGCTTTTTTACCCAACTCCCTTCAGGCCATTACCATGTCTGGAAGGCCAGCAAGGAGAGGCAGAAAGGCGCGAGCCGATAAAAGAGGGCAAGCAGGCTCTGTGTCTAGAGACAACAGTGCTGGTCGTGGACGCGGTGCATTGTCATCAGCACGTGGCCATGGGACATGGGCCATGTTGAGCCGCAACATGCCAACGACTTGGTAGAGTGGATGACCAAGCCCTCTTCATCCTCCTCATCCTCTCTCACCCATGCTCAGGGTACTAGCAAAGCAGCTGCCAACGCATCGTCTTCCCTCCTCTCAATGTCATTATCAGTGACTCCTTCCCTAGACCCACCACGTCCTCCTGAGGAGTCTCCTGAACTCTTTGAGCACAGTGTTGGGTACATGCTCCAGGAGGATGCCCAGTGTTTTGTGGGCTCTGATGATGACACTCAGCTAGAGGAAGGCAGTAGCGTGAGCGCAGAGAGAGGGGATGCTCAAGAAGGACAGCAATCTGGCAGTCATGTTCTACAAGCTGCAGCATACTGCCAGGTTTGCTACAGCGATGAAGAGGGAGGGGATGATGAGGGCACTGACTCCACGTGGGTGCCTGGAAGGAGAGAGGAGGAGGAGGAGGAGGCACATGTCCAACGAGGCAGGATGCCCTCCGGGGGCCAGCTTAGGGGCAGCACACCGACTGAATCACACCGCAGAGCTCCGCCTGTGCAGAGCGTTGCCTCTGCGCGTTGTTCTAAAAGTTCTTTGGTGTGGGCCTTTTTTGAGACGAGTGCATCAGATCGCACCGCTGCTATTTGCAACATATGTCTCAAGCGTATCTCACGTGGCCAAAACATCAGCCGCTTGGGCACCACATGCTTGACCAGACATATGTTGACCTGCCATGCAGCTCGTTGGCAAACGTACCTCAAAGACCCACACCAAAGAACAAAGCGGACCTCTCCTTGCTCCTCATCAGCTGGCATCTCCAACCCCACTAGACATTCAGTCCTCTCTGAAACCTGCTCTGAGAGGAATGAAGGTGTAGAATTAGGTGTGTCACAGCCAAGTGCTTCCGGGAACTCTGCTAGCGGTACACCCACGTCCGATTATAGCAGGCAAATTTCCCTGCCCCAGCTGCTGGACCGGCGAAAGAAGTTCACTCCCAGCCATCCACATGCCCAGCGGTTAAATGCTAGCTGGGCTAAATTGCTAGCACTTCAACTGCTGCCTTTTCAGTTGGTAGACTCGGCCCCCTTCCGTGAGTTTGTACAATGTGCGGTTCCTCAGTGGCAGGTCCCCAAACGCCACTTTTTCTCACGGAAGGCGATTCCGGCTCTCTACCGGCATGTGGAAGGCAATGTCCTTGCCTCGCTGGACAGGGCGGTCAGCGGTAAGGTACATATTACCGCTGACTTATGGTCCAGCAGGCATGGACAGGGACGTTACCTGTCTTTCACGGCTCATTGGGTCACTCTTCTGGCAGCTGGGAAGGATGCAGGACAAGGTGCAGTAGTGTTGGAGGTTGTTCCGCCACCACGCCTCCAAAATGCTACTATTGGTTGTGACACACCTCTCTCCTCCACCCCCTCCTCTTCTTCTTCCTCCATGGCCTCTTCCAGTGCTCTGTCCTCAGAACCAGCGGTGCTCCGTAGGCGTTCCAGGGGCTACGCAAGTACGCAGGCAAAACTATGCCATGCCGTGCTTGCGCTGGTTTGTTTGGGGGACAGGAGCCACACTGGGGCGGATGTTTTGTCAGCTCTGCAGGGGCAGGCCGAGAGGTGGTTGACGCCACGCCAGCTTAAGCCAGGAATGGTGGTTTGCGACAATGGCACCAACCTCCTCTCCGCCCCCGACAGGGACAACTGACCCATGTGCCCTGTGTAGCTCACGTCCTTAACCTGGTGGTGCAGCGGTTCTTGGGCAGGTACCCCGGCTTACAGGATGTCCTGAAGCTGGCCAGGAAAGTCTGTGTGCATTTCCGCCGATCATTTAATGCCTGTGCTCGGCTGGCTGAGCTCCAAAAGGAGTTGAACCTGCCCAAGAACCGCCTTATATGTGACATGCCCACCAGATGGAACTCAACTTTGGCCATGCTGCAGCGGCTGCACACGCAGCAGAGGGCCATCAATGAGTACCTGTGCGACTACGGCACCAGGACAGGGTCAGGGGAGCTTGGTTTTTTCTCACCACGCCAGTGGGGCATGATCAGGGATGCATGCACTGTCCTGTCACCGTTTGAGGAGGACCATACGCTGCGTGGAATAATGGACAGGGCACTTGAGGCAGAACAGAGGCAGGAAGAGGAGGACTTCCTTGCCTCTCAAGGCCCCCTTTATCCAGACAGTGTTCCTGCTGTGCCACCCATCACACAGGAAGAGGATGAGGAGGAGGAGGAGGATGATTGTGTCAGCATGGAGGTGGAGGCTGGCACTCAGCATCAGCATCAGCAGCAGCAGCAGTCTTGTAGGGATGATTTACAGTCCCAAGAATAACGTGGACTTGTACGTGGCTGGGAGGAGGTAGCTGCGAATCATGTTGTCCTTGGTGACCCAGAGGACTCGGGACCGAATGCCTCAGCTAACCTACGCTGCATGGCCTCCCTGATCCTGCAAAGCCTGCGGAAGGATCCTCGTATTCTTCGGATCAAGGAGAGGGACCATTACTGGCTGGCCACTCTCCTTGATCCACGGTACAAGGGTAAGGTTGCCGACCTTATCTTGCCATCGCAGAGGGAGCAGAGGATGAGACATCTCCGGGAGGCCTTGCAGAAAGGTCTGTGCAACGCGTTCCCAGAGACTGGTAGGTTACAAACTCCTGGTCCTGGACAACGTGTTGCTGAGGCATCGGTCAAAAGGAGCGGTGGAGAAGGTGGCCGTCTGACTGATGGTTTCAGACAATTTTTTAGTCCGCAGCCCCAAGGTATGATCGGTTCCAGCAGCCATCGCCAGCGTCTGATTTACATGGTGCAGGAATACCTAGGGGCAAGGTCAGACTTGGACACCTTTCCCACCGAAAATCCTCTGGCTTACTGGGTCTTGAGGATGGATCACTGGCCAGAGCTTGCACAGTATGCAATTGAGCTACTGGCCTGTCCTGCATCCAGCGTTCTTTCGGAACGCACCTTCAGTGCTGCTGGTGGCTTTGTTACCGATCACAGGGTGCGCCTGTCCACCGAATCAGTTGATCGACTGACCTTCATCAAGATGAATCAGTCTTGGATCACCCACAGCTACCAAGCACCTGAAGCTGATGTAACAGAATATTTTTTTTTTGAAATATCACATCCCTTCAACACTGCCTATGCTGATGCTGAGTGACTGTCCTGTTATGTTGATTGTCTATTCTCTTCCTCCTCCGCTGATATGTTGGAAGAACATTTCTGGTTCTGGTTGATGCCATCAGCCCTATTTTTCTGCCCCTGTTTAACAGGGGCGTTTAAGTAAAATTTTTGATGCAATGCTTTGCAGCAGGGCTAATTCCTGCAATCAAACTAGAGTATATGGCAGAGGTTGCAGTGTGGTGGCACCAGCACCAGTGCCTAAGGCCCAATTTTTCTGCCCCTGTTTAACAGGAACGTTTAATTACAATTTTTGATGCAATGCTTTGCAGCAGGGCTAATTCCTGCAATAAAACTAGAGTATATGGCAGAGGTTGCAGTGTGGTGGCACCAGCACCAGTGCCTAAGGCCCAATTTTTCTGCCCCTGTTTAACAGGGGCGTTTAATCACAATTTTTGATGCAATGCTTTGCAGCAGGGCTAATTCCTGCAATAAAACTAGAGTATATGGCAGAGGTTGCAGTGTGGTGGCACCAGCACCAGTGCCTAAGCCCCAATTTTTCTGCCCCTGTTTAACAGGGGCGTTTAAAGTGGTGCTCCGGCCAAAATTACACTTTTTAAATAAAAATAGCCCTATAATACACAAGCTTAATGTATTCAGTAAAGTTGGTCTGTAAACTAAGGTCCGTTTTGTTAGATTATTACAGCATTTTGAAAGTTTATAAACTAGCAGCAGACCGTGGCCATCTTAAGTGTGGGCATCTGAAGCCAGACTGTATTTCTTCCTGGATTTCAGCCTTGCAGATCTCGCACATGCTCAATGCTGCACAAGCAGTGTAATAAGTTTCAGGTCAGGTTACCATGGCAAGGGCAGTGTTAGAGGAAGTTGCCACCCATATCTATGCAAACCCCTCCTCCCTCCAGGAACCAGTAAATATACTGCATGTACAAGGAATATTATTCAAGAAACACACACTATATATATATATATATCATGTTCTGTACATATATACACACACATATCTACACTCAGCGGATACTTTTTTCTGTACAGCTTTTCATTTAACCACTACAATACAGGGCACTTTCGCCCCCTTCCTTCCCAGCCCAATTTTCAGCTTTCAGCGCTCTAACGCTTTCAGTGACAATTGCGCGGTCATGCTACACTGTACCCAAATGAAATTGTTATTATTTTGTTCGCACAAATAGAGCTTTATTTTGGTGTTATTTATTCACGACTTTTTTTTTTTGCGATATAAGCGCAAAAATAGCGGAAATTTGGAAAAAAAACAATATTTTCTTTTTTCTATTTGAAAAGAAATCCAATAAAATCAAATTTTGTCATAAATTTAAGCCAAAATGTATTCTGCTACATGTTTTTGGTAAAAAAAATTCCGTTAAGTGTATAATAATTGGTTTGTGTGATCACGGACATATGTACGCAAATGATCATGTACATATGTGTGCAGGTGATCACGTACATATGTGTGCAGATAATCATTGGGACATGTGATTTTAGTGGGACATATGTGGGGGACATGTTTTTATTATTAGGGACATGTGTTTTTATTATTTGGGGACATGTATGTTTTGGGGACATGTGTGTTTTGGGGACATGTGTGGGGACTGTGTTTGTACTGTATGGTGTGTTGTGTGTTTAAGCTGTAAAAAGCAGCCCATACTCACTGATCATCAGCCGGCTGCAGCGTTCTGCTCTCCTCTCCTCAGCGGTGACTTCCGTGTGAGGAGAGGAGAGCCGATTGCCTAGCAACCGGCTGTTTGTTTACATCACATGACGGCCGTGATTGGACATGGCCGTCATGTGATCAGGAGGGCCAATCACAGAGCCCTCCTGCCGATCTGAGATGTGCCGTGTCCGGGTGACACGAGCACATCGGGATCGCGCCGCTGCGCGGGCGCGCGCGCGCGATCCCGCTACTCCTGAATGACATTCCTGAACTTCCTATCAGGAGTAGACGGCTCCCACCCGGCCGTATATATGCATTGGCCGGGTGGGAAGTGGTTAAAAAGAAAAAAAAAAATCATAAAAACAATAATAGCAACACAATTCATTTATGCATATAGATGTATTGAAGACGACTTTATGAAGTTCAAACTGTGCATATTAATTTTGAAAAATGGTGGGACGGATCAGTAATGAATCCAGAACATCAAATCGCAACACCCAAGCACATCACCTCTCCCCCAGAACATCGAATCGCATTACCCCCAGCACATTGCATCACCCCCAACACTTCGAATTGCATCAGCACATCGAATCGCATCGCTCCAGCAAATCGAATCGCATCTCCCCCATCACATTGCATCTCCCCCAGCACATTGCATCACCCCCAGCGCATCGAAACGCCCAAAGCACATTGCATCACCTACAACACATCGAATCGCATCAGCACATCAAATCGCTTTGCCCCACCATATTGCATCGAAATGCATCGCCCAAGCACATCGCATCACCACAGCACATCGAATCGCATCTCCCGCAGCACATCGAATCGCCCCAACACATCTCATCGCATCACCCAAAGCACATTGCATCACCCCAACACATCAAATCGCATTAGAACATCGAATCGCGCTGCCCCCAACACATCGCATCGAATCGCATCACCCAAGCACATCGCATTGAATCGCCCTAGCACATCGAATCGCATCACCCCAGCACATTGCATCACCCCCAACACTTCGAATTGCATCAGCACATCGAATCGCATTGCCCCAGCACATCGCATCGCCCCAGCAAATCGAATCGCATCTCCCTCAGCACATTGCATCTCCCAGCACATCGGATCGCCCCAGCATATCGAATCGCCCAAAGCACATTGCATCACCCCCAAAACATTGAATCGCTTTTCCCCACCACATCGCATCAAAACCCATTGCCCAAGCCCATCGCATCGCCCCAGCACATCGAATCGCATCTCCCCAGAACATCGAATCGCATAACCCCCAGCACATTGCATCACCCCAGCACATCAAATTGCATCAGCACATCACATTGCCCCCAGCACATCGAATCGCATCTCCCCAACACATCGCATCGCCCAAAGCACATTGCATCACCCCCAAAACATCGAATCGCATCAGCACATCGAATCGTTTCGCCCCAACACATCGAATCGCATCGCATCTCCCTAGAACATTGAATCGCCCCAAAGCACATTGCATCACCCGCAACACATCAAATCGCATCGCCCCCAGCACATCGCATCACCCCCAGCACATCGCATCACATCAAATTGCCCCCAGCACATAGAATCGCATCTCCCCCAGCACATTGAATCACCCCCAGCACATTGAATCACCCCCAGCACAACGCATCGCCCAAAGCACATTGCATCGCCCAAAGCACATTGCATCACCCCCAACACATTGAATCACATCAGCACCTGGAATCCCATCGCCCAATCGCATCACATCTCCCCAGAACATCGAATCGCCCCCAGCACAGCACATCGCATCGCCCCAGCACATTGCATCACCCCCAGCACATCACATTACATTGAATCACATCAGCACATCGAAGCGCTTCGCCCCAACACATCGAATCCCATTGCCCAATCGCATCTCCCCAGAACATCGAATCGCCCCAAAGCACATTGCATCACACGCAACACATCAAATCGCATCGCCCTCAGCACATCACATCGTCTACAGCACATGGCATCAGATCGAATTGCATCTCCCCCAGCACATCGAATCGTATCTCCCCAGCACATGGAATCACATCTCCCCAGCACATCGAATCACCCCCAGCACATCGCATCTACCAAAGCACATCGAATGGCATCAGCACATCGAATCGCTTCGCCCCAACACATCGAATCCCATCACATCTCACCAGAAGATCGAATCGCCCCAAAGCACATTGCATCACCTGCAACATATCAAATCGCATCGCCCCCAGCACATCGCATCGCATTGCCCCAGCTCATCGCATCTCCCCCAGCACATCAAATCGCATCACACCCAGCACATTGCATCACCCCCAGCACATCGAATAACATCGCCCAAAGCACATTGCATCACCCCCAACATATCGAATCGCATCAACATATCGAATTGAATCGCCCACAGCAGGTGGGATGGGATGGGATGAGGTGAGGTGGGGTGGGATGAGGTGGGATGGGATGAGGTGAGGTAGGATGGGATGAGGTGGGATGGGATGAGGTGGGATGGGATGAGATGGGATGGCGTGGGATGGGATGGCATGAGGTGGGGTGGGATGGCATGAGGTGGGGTGGGATGGCATGAGGTGGGGTGAGGTGGGATGGGATGGGATGGGATGAGATGGAATGGGATGGCATGAGGTGGAGTGGGATGGGATGAGGTGGAGTGGGATGGGATGAGGTGAGGTGGGGTGGGATGAGGTGGGATGAAATGGGATGGGATGGGATGAGGTGGGATGAGATGGGATGGGATGGGATGAGGTGAGGTAGGATGGGGTGGGATGGGATGAGATGGGATGGGGTGGGATGGGATGAGATGGGGTGAGATGGGGTGAGATGGGGTGGGATGGGGTGGGATGGCATGAGGTGGGGTGGGATGGGATGGCATGAGATGAGGTGAGGTGGGATGGGATGAGGTGGAGTGGGATGGGGTGGGATGGGATGAGGTGGGATGGGATGAGGTGGAGTGGGATGGGATAGGATGGGATGAGGTGGAGTGGGATGGGGTGGGATGGGATGAGGAGGTGGAGTGGGATGGGGTGGGATGGGATGAGGTGGGATGGGATGAGGTGAGATGGGGTGGGATGAGATGGGGTGGGATGGCATGAGGTGGGATGAGATGGGGTGGGATGAGATGGGGTGGGATGGGATGGGGTGAGGTGGGGTGGGATGGGATGGCATGAGGTGGGGTGGGATGGGATGAGGTGGAATGGGATGGGATGAGGTGAGGTGGGGTGGGGTGAGATGAGGTGGGGTGGGATGAGATGGGGTGGGGTGGGGTGGGATGGGGTGGGATGGGATGGGATGGCATGAGGTGGCGTGGAATGGGATGGGATAAGGTGAGGTGGGGTGGGATAAGGTGAGGTGAGGTGGGATGAGGTGGGGTGGGATGAAATGGGGTGGGGTGGGATGGGATGGCGTGAGGTGGGGTGAGATGAGATGAGGTGGGGTGGGATGAGACAGTCCCTGTCTTGTTTGCACCGCCTGTATACTGCTGTTCTGAGTATATAGGGCCTGGGGGCCACACGCCTTTTTTTAATATGGGTACGGGGTTCCCCTTAATATGCGTACAAGACCTAAAGGGGCTGGTAATGGGCAGGGAGGGCTACCCATGCCATTTTTCTCAATGATTTTCAACCATATTGCAGGAACCAGATATAACATTAAAACCGCAAGCAGTTTTAAATGGTGTTATTTCCGTTTAATGTCATTTTGTGCAGGGACTGTTCTAAACACGGGAAACACGTGGCACTTCACAGGCATACTACAGACACCCCCCAGGCACCATATTTAAAGGAATATTTCACTTTTTTTTTCACTTTAATCGTCATTAAAATCAGTGCTCCCGCCAAAACGGCCATTTTTAAAAACATTTTAGGCATTGACTCATGTCCCCTGGGGCAGGAGCCAGGTCCCCAAACCCTTTTTAGGACAGTATCTTGCATATTAGCCGTTAAAATTAGCACTTTTCATTTCGAACGTTCGAGTCCCATAGACTTCAATGGGGTTCTAAAGTTCGTTCGAATTTGGGGTCCGTTCGAAAGTTCTGGTGCGAACCGAACCGGGGGGTGTTCGGCTCATCCCTACTAGCAACTAGTGCTGCGTACAGATGATCAGAATTTCCAACTGGAAATGTTCGATGTGAGACCGTTGTCGGAAATTCCGACCGTGCGTATGCTCCATCAGACATCTGCTGTCGGAATTTCCGACAACAACTGTTTGGGGGCAGGTTCTCAAATTTTCCAACAAAAAACTTTGTTGGCGGAAATTCCGAGCGTGTGTATACAATTCCGACACACAAAGGTCCACGCATTCTCAGAATCAAGCAGAAGAGTCACACTGGCTATTGAACTTCATTTTTCTCAGCTTGTTGTACGTCAGCACGTTCATACCGATTGGAATTTCCGACAACATTTGTGCGACCGTGTGTATGCAAGACAAGTTTGAGCCAACATCCATCGAAAAAAAATCCACAGTTTGGTTGTCGGAAATATCGATCGTCTGTATGCGGCATAAGAATGCTAATTACATACTATTGAAGTTTACATGTTGGACCTGAATGAGTCAGGGCATGCAATGTCAGCCTCCTGCGTTCTAGAAACTAAGGATGCTAGACAGCAGGAGTTGTATGTGTCCACGTGTCCAAGGATGCTAGATAGCAGAGGCCACCTGCATCTTAGCAACCAAACGAGACTAGTCATTAATGCCTGCCTGCATTCTAGCAACAATAGGCTGTTAGGCTTTTGGGCCTGCTTTTTCCCTAGTAACCATGGGCGCTAGACAGCATCCAATGGGGAACACGTATGCTGGAAGCTGTAGGCATGTAAATGGTAGGATAAATGTTTGCCTATGTACAGCATGAAATACAGCTCCATATGCAACTGCAACCTATTTTTTTTAACACTGCTGAACATAGAATATCATGCTGCCCAGCGCAGCTGTCTAAATGGGCCCATAGATTTGTATACTGCTTTTTTATGATATACAGTATCTTAGACATTAATGGCTGAGCGTTGAGTTATTTTGAGGGGACAGCAAATTTACACTGTTATACAAGCTGTACACTCACTACTTTACATTGTAGACAAGTGTCATTTCTTCAGTGTTGTCACATGAAAAGATAGAAGAAAATATTTACAAAAATGTGAGGGGTGTACTCACTTTTGTGAGATACTGTATGTTCTTTACATGAAGCATTCAGAAATTACAAACATCTTATAGGTTTTTCACAGTTTTATTAAGGTTCTGTGCTGTCACATGCCATATTTGTAGTTAATGATTATATAAAATTAGTTATGATAAGTTACTTTACTATACATTTGTTCCCACTGGTCAGGTGAAGGATTGCATTACCTTAGTGGGAAGTCATCCAACAAAAACTTCTTATTTAGAGGTCTCATTAGTTTTTACTATCTATGTGTTTAATGGAAAATTAATAATCAACCGCTCCTTCAAAATTCATGGTGTAACCCTGCTCAGAGTCAAGCAGCCTTTATAAAGAAAATGCCCAGGGGGCCTGTTGAATGCACATGCTCGCTGTGGCCCCATTCATTCTTATTGGAGGGCTCTATTTTACTGGATCACTGAAGGCCGCCATGGGTACAGCTATCCAGAGGGACAGATGACGCATGATGTGCAAGGGCCCCATTCATGCATGCGGCCCCATTCATCCTTATTGAAGGGCCACTGGGGACCGCTACTCAGGAATTGATGGAGCGTGGTGCGCATGGGGCCCTATTTATGCATGTGACCCCATTCACTCTTACTGGAGGGCTGTACTTTGCTGGACCACTGGAGGCTGCCATGAGTATGGTTACATATAGGAATAGATGGCGCATTGCATGTATGGGCCATATTCATGCATCCCGCCCCATTCATTTTTATTGGAGTGCCTTACTTTGCTAGATCACAGAAGGCCACCATAAGTACAGCTATCCATAGGAATGAAATGCTCATGGCACGCATGTGGCCCCATTCATCCATGTGGCCCCATTCATTCTTATTGGAGGGTCGTAATTTGCGAGACCACTGGAGGCCATTACTATATTATAATAGTATAATATAATCTGATGGAACAACTGTATCTTTTAGAACCTGATGGCACTAAACGGTCATTTTGATATGTATATAATTGTTTTAGTTTCAATAGTTTTTATTGAATATCACAGGTTTATACAATACCACAGTCTTATACAAAAGTCAAGTATTTATACAGTCAATTCTTGCAATTAACTATCATGGAGTAGGAACTAGTGATATCCATTAACACAAGGACAGTGAAAAAGAAAGAAGGGAAAAGTAAAATAAAATAAGATAACTGGATGCCTTTTTTAAATATATACTCGAAAATTTGCATATGTATGCTTTAACACAGGGTATCAGCAAAAACTTCACTTCAAGAGTTATAATAAAATACTTTCTCTCTATTGTAATCAGTATCACTTACAGGAAGCAGAATTATACCAATCTATCCAGGGCTGCTATATAGCTTGCTTGGATGCTAGGTTGCCTTGGGAAGCAGCAAACATTAGTTCGTAGTGTATGTGTAAATCCACCTCTCTTATGATCTCGCTTAACTGCGGTATGCTTTCGGTTCTCCATCGTCTTATTATCGCTAATCTAGTGCTCACTCATATATGAAAAACTACCAGCCTGTACTGTTTTGGGAATCTATCTATCCCCAGTGATAAAACTGCTAGTCCTGAATCATTGCTAGTAATAGAGCCGGTTATTCTATAAATCAAGTTGAATACTTGGCGCCATAACTTGTTCAACTTTGGGCACAACCAAAGTATATGACCCAGCGACCCCCTGTGTCCGCAAAGTCTCCAGCATAGTGGTGATACATGGGGATGAAAGCCCGCCAGTCTCACCGGAGTTAGATACCACCTTAGAAGGATCTTAGAAGAAAGTTCCCACAGATTCACAGATTTAGTCGCTAAATAAACAACCTTTATGGATTCTTCCCACTGTTCCTGAGAATAGGAAACTCCTAACTCGAGTTCCCAAGATCTCATAGATGGAGACCTCCGAAACTCAGACTTGTGATTTAAGAGGTTATAAAACAGTGATATGCCTTTAATTGTTGTCTGATTATTTCGGTAGTACAGATAAACTCTTACCGGAAGGGGTATCTGGGTTGTAGGAACTGTACTAAGTAGGTGTGCGATCTGATTGTATGTATATTGGTCCCTAGGTTCCAGCCCAAACTCCAACTGTAGCGCCCTAAATGTTTTAATAGATGGACCTATCATAATGTCCTGTACTGAAGAAATCCCCCTCCTCAGCCAGTTTCTAACGGATAGTTGAGGAATGAGGAGCCGCAGGCTCGATAATGTTAAAGGGATTGACTTGGTGGGTTGGTCCGGGCTAACACTACCTAGTAGTGTCTTCCAGGCCGCCAGCGTGGCCCGCATAGGGGGAGACAAAATACCTACTACCCGTGGGATGAGTGAACATGTCAACAATAGATCTCCAATATGATGCTGAGAACATTGTGCTTGTTCTAGTTCCATCCATCTAGGACCCTTGCCATGCACAAACCAATATCTTGCCTGGGCCAAGATAGCGGCCAGGTAGTAATCCCGTAAAAGAACATGTCCCATCCCTCCCGCTCTTTTCGTCTGGATCAGTTTCTTAAAAGCGCACCTGGCTTTCTTTCCGTGCCATAAAAAAGTATTGATCATGGATTGTGCCTTAGAAAAAAAAACATTCGGGACTGGAATAGGAAGGGTCCTAAATAGATAGAGGAATTGAGGTAAGACCATCATCTTAAAAGCGGCTAATCTTCCTGACCATGACAGTTCTTTCTTATGCCGCGTACACACGGGCGGACTGTATGGCGTACTTAGTCTGTCGAAACACATTTCAGCGGACAGTCCGCTCGTGTGTGGGCTTCAACTGACTTTTTCAGCATGCAGTCTGGCGTACTAAGTATTTCGGATTTTTAGAAATTCTGTCCGTCATACTTTGGTTTCAGCGGACAATCCGCTCGTCAGTAGGCTAGTTCGACGGACTAAGAATGGCGCATGCCCAGAAAGGATTTACACGGCGGAAGGGTGCTTTGCTGTGTATTGGACTTCCTATTTCTAGTCCCGTCGTACGTGCTGTACACGTCATCGCGCAAGCTTTCGACGGACTGTTTGGGTATCCGTGTGTGGTCAAGTCCGTTCAGTCGAAAGTATGACGGACTGTCCGTCGGATTGTATGACGGACTAAGTACGCCATACAGTCCGCCCGTGTGTACGCGGCATTAGAAATAGATAGCAGTTTGGATTCTAGTCCCTCCAAGAATGGCACATAATTGTCATTACACAGTTTGCTTATTTTATCAGATAATACTATGCCCAAATATTTGATACCAGTGGAGCTCCAAGCATAAGGGAAGATACGTTGTAGCCTGGATTGCGTTCCACCATCTATCCCCAGTCCTAATATCTGGGATTTACCCTCGTTTACCTTGTAGTAAGAAACACGATTGAACAGTGATAGAGATTCATGTGCCTCAGCCAGGGAAGTCTCCACATTGGTCAACATCAATATCACATCATCAGCAAACAGGCTGATACTATGACTCCCCGTCTCCACCCCGAATCCTGTTAAACGTGGATGAGATCTAATGTAAATGGCTAGGGGTTCCATCAGTAGATTAAATATCAAGGGTGATAGAGGGCACCCCTGCCGCGTCCCATTCGAAATAGGAAACGGGGAGGACAAAACCCCTGAGATAAATACCCTGGCCGAGGGGTTGGAATATAACGCCTTAATTGCTGAGTCAATGCCCCCCTCAAATCCAAATGCTCTCAGAACCTCACTGAGGTACTGCCAGTGAATGCGGTCAAAGGTCTTCTCCGCATCCAATGATAGAAGCAGAGAAGGCCTCCCCCTCGCCTCGGCCAGATGTATTAAATTACCAAGTCTACGGGTCGCATCTGAGGCTTGTCTATTCTTCGTGAAACCTGTCTGGTCGGGGTGAATGATCGTAGGCAGTATATCCACCATACAAGCTGCAATTATTTTGGCATATAATTTCAAATCACTATTGAGCAAAGAAATTGGCCTGAAGTTGGGTGGAGAGACTGGATCCTTCCCTGGCTTAGGCAGAGTTATGATCAAAGCTTCTAACATCTCCGGCGGGAAAGAGGCCGAGGCAGCAGCTTTGTTGAGAATCGTAGTAAGGTGCGGGGTGAGAGTGTTTTTGAACAATCTGTAGTATTCACCACTAAAACCGTCCGGTCCTGGGGATTTATTAGACGGTAAGGAATCAATTGATGTCTGGACTTCAGCATCAGTGAATGGAGCATTTAGCGAGTCCAGTTGCACCTGAGTCAGTCGCGGAATTGGGAGTCGGGAGAGGAAATCAACAATGTGTTCCTGATTTGGTTGGTAAGTCATGGGGTCGTCTTTAAGGTTATAAAGCGAGCTATAATAGGAGCTAAAAGCGTCAGTGATTTTCTTAGTGTGGGTTTCTTTCATTATAGTGGCAGGGTGAATGATATATGGAATTTTAGTTTTATATCTATGGCCTTTGATGTTATGAGCTAGGAGCTTACCTGCCTTATTGTCACAAGCATAAAACGTCATGTTTCTCCGTTTGCTGTATTTCTCAAAGTTTTCAAGTAGTAGTAGGCGCAGGTCATGTCTATACTGGGCAAGTTTTTGGGACAGGAGGTCTGTCGGATTAGACTTGTTGAGCAGCTCTAACTTCTCAATATCTGTCAACAAGTCTGTAAGTTTGCTCTGCCTCTGCCTTTTTAACCTCGCTCCCATTTGAATGCAAATACCTCTCATATACGCCTTATGGGCATTCCATAACACAAATGGGTCTGTAACGGAAGCAACATTATCATTAAAAAATTCAGTTAGGCGTTCCTGGAGAACCTTTCTGCACTCCCCCTTCTGCAGCACGTAGGTGTTGATTCTCCATAGTGGCCTCGCATCAACAGCTGCCGAGCCCACCATGGAGAGCACCACTGGTGCATGATCAGACCATGTTATCGGTTTAATAGCCACAGAAGACGTCCGCATCAGAGTCTACTGGTCCACCAAAAACAGGTCTATCCTAGAGTAGACCTTGAGCGGAGGCGAAAAGTAAGTAAAGTCTCTCTCATTGGCGTGCAAACATCTCCAGGCGTCATATAGGCCGTGCTGGTGAATAGCGGGCTGCATAGCCGGGCGCAGTCTCGTGGACCGTGACGTAGAGTCCGAGGTAGGATCCGGAGTTAAGTTAAAATCCCCACACATTATCAGCAAACCTTTTTGGATTTTCCTTACTCTCCGCATAAGGCCGTTAAAAAATCTCATCTGGTGAGTGTTGGGGGAGTACACGTTCACAATTGTGTAGGTAGTCAGGTTCACATCACATATCAATATTAAGAATCTGCCATGGGGATCACTAACAGACTCGTACAGACGAAAGGCCACAGAGTCCTTTATAGCTGTTAAAACACCTTTCCTTTTGGTTTCTGCATTAGCTGTGAATATGTGCGGGAAACTTTTGTGCAAACACTTGGGTGCTTTGGCAGTTACAAAGTGGGTCTCCTGGGCGCAAACAATGTCGCATTTGTGTAGTTCCGCTTCTTTCCAGAGCGAGTGTCGCTTCACGGGGTGGTTAAGCTCCTTAGTGTTAATAGACAAAATGTTCAGAGCCATAGAGGGAATGTGTGCAGGCAATGCAGAAAAGTGTGCTGACCAGCCCCACTAAAGAGGGTCCCCCTAGTCCAGAGGGGTCTCCCAACCTCTCCGAGGATGTCGCATGGACTGTGTGCACAACAGTACTCACTGTTGCGAAGAGGAATTCTCCGATCCTGGCACCGTATAGGCTCGCCGACTCTCTCTGCGGCACAAATTGAGGTATCTGTCGTATCACCCATCCACCATATGTTAAGCGATCTGTAGTTTTCACGTGTTTCAGCATCCAAACAAGAAAAAAAAAGAAAAAAAAGAAGACGTAAAGGAAGAAAGTAAAACAGAGCATCAGTTAGTAGAATGTGTAGTAACGTCCACTCTCTTCACACTAGAGCTGGACTAACAAAACAAAACAATGGGCAGCGGGTGCTGCAAAATTAACTGGGGGGAAAGTTCAGCCTGAGGTTCCCTAGTAACAGTGACAATGGGATCTCAGATTAGACAAGTACATCCGTCCCACCTTACGAGTGTGACTTGGCGTTCCGTGACGTGACAGTTTTCCATTCCAGGTCTATCGGTTTCAGAGCATTAGACAATGCTGCGCTCACTTCCAACTCCGAGAGTATTCCCCACTCCCATAATAGAGCTATGCCTTTGTCCAAAGAGGTGATTAAGTATGAACGGTTGTCCTTAGTTACAGACAGTTTTGTAGGAAATCCCCACTTGTAAACAATTTTGTGGTTCCTCAAAGCTTTGGTAATAGTATTCAGGTTTCTCCTTTTCTGGAGAGTATATTGTGAAAGATCTGTGAAAAACTGCAAGTGTTGAAGTTGTGGCGGAATATGCTCTTTTTGTCGCATGGCTGCCATAAGGTCCTCCTTCACATGGAAAAAATGTAGCCTTAGCAGTACATCCCTCGGGACCTGATCAGACAAGTGAGTCGGCTTGGGAAGAAGATGAATCCTGTCGATCGTCACTTCAAGATCTGATAATGCTGGTAATATTTGTTTAAACACCGTCACTGCATGTGCGTTTAGGTCGGCCTGTAAGACAGTTTTGGGGATTACCCTAATTTTGATATTGTTTCTTCGTGATCTGTCTTCCAGGTCCGCCAATTTCTCCTTAAGCCTCTCCACCTCCCCCTCTTTCTCCTCATGTGCGTCCACTAGATCATTTATAGTCCCAGCATATTCCCCCATCTTTGTTTCTATGTGATCCACTCTATCTCCTATGGCGTTAAGATCCTTATGAAAGCTATGCATACAAGCTGCCAAATCCGACTGGATGGTGCTACGGAATGATAATAACATGTCTTTCAAAACAGTGTCTAACACCGGTTGGTTTTGAGTGGGATATGATTCGATGGGCTTGGGTAACTCCTGGGTGTCATCCCCTGAGTCTGTGGACGGGCTGCCCGCCCCACTCAATCCGCTGCCATCCAGCCTGGGTTTCGACTTAGCTGGGCTGCTGGTGGATGGGGAGGGGGGGTAGGAGTTGTGGCCAGTGGTGGAGGCTTTTTTATGCTGCTGTTTACCTGGATCAGCTCCCCTCGTGCGCGGTGAGGCTCTCTGCGGAGAGTAGGCCCGGGCGCCATCTTGGGACTCCCTGTCAGGTATCCTGGAATAGAAGTCTGTAAAACGCTGCGGTTTATCCGCTCCACGGCGCTTACCGGGCATGATCCCGAGGGGATGGGAAGGCTTTCCGCAGCCAGACGCTGCTTCCAGAAGGCACGGATGGTGCTGCTTTTTGCCGCTTGGGTCCCCTGTCACCGGAGCTCCGGGATTATGCGACCATCCGGAACTCGCGTCAGGCCACGCCCCCTGTATATAATTGTTTTATTATAAAAGGAAAGGTCTGTCCTGGCAAAAGACAATGCATATTGACCAAGTTGGTATTTTCTTTGATTTGTGCATGTGCAAGAGCCCTTTCACACTCAGGCATGCCAGGAGTTAGCGCTAAAGCGGCGCTAGCAGGGTGCTTTTAACCCCTGCTAGCGACCAAAGAAAGGATTAAACGCACCTGAAAAGCACCGCTGCCAAAACACTTTTCAGGCGCTTCGGCAGTGCTGCCAATTCATTTCAATGGCCAGAGGCGGTGGAGGAGCAGTGTACCCACCACGAAGATGCTGCTTGCAGGACTTTTTCTAACATCCTAACTGCCCCAGTGTGAAAGCATTTGGGCTCTTACACTGGGGATGCAGAGGAGGCATTTTTCAGGTGATTTAGAGGCGCTTTTTTTTAGCACAAAAGCGCCTGAAAAATGCCCCAGTGTAAAAGGGGTCTTATAACCAATGAATCATTTAAAAAAAATAACAAATCTATGATTATTCGATTGTATAATGTCGTGAGCACGGCCAGTATAACACCCTCAAGTATATATAGCACTAGGGATGAGCCGAACACCCCCTCGGTTTGGTTCGCACCAGAACTTTTGAACGGACCGAAAATTCGTGCGAACTTTAGAACCCCATTGAAGTCTATGGGACTCAAACATTCGAAATAAAAAGTGCTAATTTTAATGGCTAATATGCAAGATATTGTCCTAAAAAGGGATTGCGGACATGGCTCCTGCCCCAGGGGACATGGGTCAATACCTAAAATGTTTTTAAAAACTGACGTTTTTTTGGGAGCACTGAGTTTAACCACCTCGCGCCCGCCCTATAGCCGAATGACGGCCGTAGAGCAGGCGCGTTTGTCCGGGTGGTCGTCCCTGGACGTCCTGATGTTTACTTCCGCAATGCGCGCCGCCGCGGGCGCGCATCGCGGAAGTTCTGTGTTCGCCGTGTCCCCCAGGGACAGGCAAACACAGATCGCTGTAAACGGCCAATCACAGCGGCCGTTTACAGCGTGATCGGTGTGTCCAATGGGAGATGATCTCATATGTAAACATATGAGATTATCTCTCAGCGCCGCTCTCCCTCCTCGCACAGACAGTGTGAGAGGGGAGAGATGAATGGCTGCAGCGGCAGCCGTTCTGCCTCTAGTAAACAAAAAAAAAAAAAAGTAAAAAAATAAAATAAAAAGTGCCATCCTCCCCCAGCAGTGCCATCCTCCCCCAGCAGTGCCATCCGCCCCCAGCAGTGCCATCTGCCCCAGTGCCATCTGCCCCAGTGCCATCCGCCCCCAGTGCCATCCACCCCAGTGCTACCTGCCCCCAGTGCCATCCACCCCAGTGCTACCTGCCCCCAGTGCTACCTGCCCCCAGTGCCACCTGTTGTCAGTGCCACCTGTCGTCAGTGCCATCTGTCATCAGTGCCACGTATAAGTGCCATCTGTCATCAGTGCCATGTGTCATCAGTGCCACATAGTGCCATCTGTCATCAGTGCCACGTATTAGTGCCATCTGTCATCAGTGCCACGTATCAGTGCCATTTGTCATCAGTGCCACCTGTCAGTGTCACGTGCCATCTGTTGTCAGTGTCACGTGTCATCAATGCCACTTATCAGTGCCATCTGTCATCAGTGTCACGCGTCATCGGTGCCATGTATTAGTGCCATCTGTCATTGGTGGCACGTATTAGTGCCACGTATTAGTGCCATCTGTCATCAGTGCCACGTATTAGTGCCACGTGTCTTCAGTGCCACGTATTAGTGCCACGTGTCATCAGTGCCACGTATAAGTGCCACGTGTCATCAGTGCCACATATTAGTGCCATCTGTCATCAGTGCCACATATTAGTGCCATCTGTCATCAGTGCCACCTGTCATCAGTGCCACGTATAAGTGTCATCATTGCCACGTATCAGTGCCATCTGTCATCAGTGTCACGTGTCATTGTCCTGGTGCTTCAAAAGTGTAATAAATAGTCAACAAGTTAGATGTGTAATTTATGTTCCTAGAACACATGATGGCGCTACCTGCATGTTGGGCCTCTCTATGTGGCCAGGCTGTGAAAAAGTCCCACACATGTGGTATTGTAATACTCAGGAGGAGTAGCAGAATTTTTTGGGGGGTGTCATTTGTGGTATACACATGCCACGTGAGAGAAATAACCTATTACAATGACAATTTTGTGGAGAAAAAAAAATGAAAAATCTTAATTTTGCAAAGAATTGTGGGAAAAAAATGACAACATCAAAAAGCTCACTATGCCTCTTACTAAATACATTGGAATGTCTACTTTCCAAAAAGGGGTCATTTGGGGGGAATTTGTACTTTCCTGACTTGTTCGGGTCACAAGAAGCAAGATAGGCCACCAGTACATCAGATGTGATCAATTTTGTACGATTCGCACCACACCTTGTAGACTCTCTAACTTTCACAAAGACCAAATAATATCCACTAATTTGGGTTATTTTTACCAAAGATATGTAGCAGTATAAATTGTGGCCAAAATTTATGAAGAAAAATTAATAATTTGCATAATTCTGTCACAGAAACAAAGAAATATGCGTTTTTTTTCAAAATTTTCGGTCTTTTTTCATTTATAGCGCAAAAAATAAAAACCCCAGAGGTGATCAAATACCACCAAAAGAAAGCTCTATTTGTGGGAAAAAAAGGACAAAAAATTCATTTGGGTACAGTGTTGCATGACTGAGTAACTGTCATTCAAATTGTGAGAGCACCGAAAGCTGAAAATTGGTCTGGGCAGGAAGGGTGTTTAAGTGCCCAGTAAGCAAGTGGTTAATGACGATTAAAGTAAAAAAAAGTGAAATATTCCTTTAAATATCATGCCTGGGGGGTGTCTATAGTATGCCTGTGAGGTGTAACATGTTTCCCGTGTTTAGAACAGTCCCTGCACAAAATGACATTTAACAGAAAAAAAGTCATTTAAAACTGCTTGCGGTTATAATGTAATGTAATATCTGGTTCCGACAATATGGATGAAAATCATTGAGAAAATGGCATGGGTAGCCCCCCCTGCCCATTACCAGCCCCTTTGGGTCTTGTACGGATATTAAGGGGAATCCTGTACCCATATTAAAAAAAGGAAAGACGTGGGAAATTGTTGTGACAATTCAGGACTGTGGAGCGCATGAAGGCAATGGAGGAGAGGGAAGGTCAGGGTAGGCAAAGAACAGGGTGCAGGAGATGATCACCAGCAGCATGACATACAGCAATGACACCAGCACCGTGATAGAGTCATCTGAAACCAGCACCGTGATAGAGAGCACTCACATCAGCAGCGTGACATACAGCAATGACACCTGCACCGTGATAGAGTGATCTGACACCAGCACCGTGATAGAGAGCACTGACATCAGCAGCGTGACATAAAGCACTAACACCAGCACCGTGATATACAGCACTGACAGCAGCACCGTGATAGAGAGCACTGACATCAGCAGCGTGACATACAGCAATGACACCTGCACCGTGATAGCGTGATCTGACACCAGCACCGTGATAGAGAGCACTGACATCAGCAGTGTGACATAAAGCACTAACACCAGCCCCATGATATACAGCACTGACAGCAGCACCGTGATAGAGAGCACTGACATCAGCCGCATGACATACAGCAATGACACCTGCACCGTGATAGAGTGATCTGACACCAGCACCATGATAGAGAGCACTGACATCAGCAGCGTGACATAAAGCACTAACACCAGCACCGTGATATACAGCACTGACAGCAGCACCGTGATAGAGAGCACTGACATCAGCAGCGTGACATACAGCAATGACACCTGCACCGTGATAGAGTGATCTGACACCAGCACCGTGACAGAGAGCACTGACATCAGCAGCATGACATACAGCAATGACACCTGCACCGTGATAGAGTGATCTGACACCAGCACCGTGATAGAGAGCACTGACATCAGCCGCGTGACATAAAGCACTAACACCAGCACCGTGATATACAGCACTGACAGCAGCACCGTGATAGAGAGCACTGACATCAGCAGCGTGACATACAGCAATGACACCTGCACCGTGATAGAGTGATCTGACACCAGCACCGTGATAGAGAGCACTGACATCAGCAGCGTGACATAAAGCACTAACACCAGCACCGTGATATACAGCACTGACAGCAGCACCGTGATAGAGAGCACTGACATCAGCAGCGTGACATACAGCAATGACACCTGCACCGTGATAGAGTGATCTGACACCAGCACCGTGATAGAGAGCACTGACATCAGCAGCATGACATACAGCAATGACACCTGCACCGTGATAGAGTGATCTGACACCAGCACCGTGATAGAGAGCACTGACATCAGCAGCGTGACATAAAGCACTAACACCAGCACCGTGATATACAGCACTGACAGCAGCACCGTGATAGAGAGCACTGACATCAGCAGCGTGACATACAGCAATGACACCTGCACCGTGATAGAGTGATCTGACACCAGCACCGTGATAGAGAGCACTGACATCAGCAGCGTGACATAAAGCACTAACACCAGCACCATGATATACAGCACTGACAGCAGCACCATGATAGAGAGCACTGACATCAGCAGCATGACATACAGCAATGACACCTGCACCATGATAGAGTGATCTGACACCAGCACTGTGATAGGGAGCACTGACATCAGCAGCGTGACATAAAGCACTAACACCAGCACCGTGATATACAGCACTGACAGCAGCACCGTGATAGAGAGCACTGACATCAGCAGCGTGACATACAGCAATGACACCTGCACCGTGAAAGAGTGATCTGACACCAGCACCGTGATAGAGAGCACTGACATCAGCAGCGTGACATAAAGCACTAACACCAGCACCATGATATACAGCACTGACAGCAGCACCGTGATAGAGAGCACTGACATCAGCAGCATGACATACAGCAATGACACCTGCACCGCGATAGAGTGATCTGACACCAGGACCGTGATAGAGAGCACTGACATCAGCAGTGTGACATAAAGCACTAACACCAGCACCGTGATATACAGCACTGACAGCAGCACCGTGATAGAGAGCACTGACATCAGCAGCGTGACATACAGCAATGAAACCTGCACCGTGATAGAGTGATCTGACACCAGCACCGTGATAGAGAGCACTGACATCAGCAGCGTGACATAAAGCACTGACACCAGCACCGTGATATACAGCACTGACAGCAGCACCGTGATAGAGAGCACTGACATCAGCAGCGTGACATACAGCAATGACACCTGCACCGTGATAGAGTGATCTGACACCAGCACCGTGATAGAGAACACTGACATCAGCAGCGTGACATAAAGCACTAAAACCAGCACCGTGATATACAGCACTGACAGCAGCACTGTGATAGAGAGCACTGACATCAGCAGCGTGACATACAGCAATGACACCTGCACCGTGATAGAGTGATCTGACACCAGCACCGTGATAGAGAGCACTGACATCAGCAGCGTAACATAAAGCACTAACACCAGCACTGTGATATACAGCACTGACAGCAGCACCGTGATAGAGAGCACTGACATCAGCAGCGTGACATACAGCAATGACACCTGCACTGTGATAGCGTGATCTGACACCAGCACCGTGATAGAGAGCACTGACAGCAGCACTGTGATACAGAGCACTGACATCAGCCGCTTGACATACAGCAATGACACCTGCACCGTGATAGAGTGATCTGACACCAGCACCGTGATAGAGAGCACTGACATCAGCAGCGTGACATAAAGCACTAACACCAGCACCATGATATACAGCACTGACAGCAGCACCATGATAGAGAGCACTGACATCAGCAGCGTGACATAAAGCACTAACACCAGCACCGTGATATACAGCACTGACAGCAGCACCGTGATAGAGAGCACTGACATCAGCAGCGTGACATACAGCAATGACACCTGCACCGTGATAGAGTGATCTGACACCAGCACCGTGATAGAGAGCACTGACATCAGCAGCGTGACATAAAGCACTAACACCAGCACCATGATATACAGCACTGACAGCAGCACCGTGATAGAGAGCACTGACATCAGCAGCATGACATACAGCAATGACACCTGCACCGCGATAGAGTGATCTGACACCAGGACCGTGATAGAGAGCACTGACATCAGCAGTGTGACATAAAGCACTAACACCAGCACCGTGATATACAGCACTGACAGCAGCACCGTGATAGAGAGCACTGACATCAGCAGCAAGACATACAGCAATGACACCTGCACCGTGATAGAGTGATCTGACACCAGCACCGTGATAGAGAGCACTGACATCAGCAGCGTGACATAAAGCACTGACACCAGCACCGTGATATACAGCACTGACAGCAGCACCGTGATAGAGAGCACTGACATCAGCAGCGTGACATACAGCAATGACACCTGCACCGTGATAGAGTGATCTGACACCAGCACCGTGATAGAGAACACTGACATCAGCAGCGTGACATAAAGCACTAAAACCAGCACCGTGATATACAGCACTGACAGCAGCACTGTGATAGAGAGCACTGACATCAGCAGCGTGACATACAGCAATGACACCTGCACCGTGATAGAGTGATCTGACACCAGCACCGTGATAGAGAGCACTGACATCAGCAGCGTAACATAAAGCACTAACACCAGCACCGTGATATACAGCACTGACAGCAGCACCGTGATAGAGAGCACTGACATCAGCAGCGTGACATACAGCAATGACACCTGCACTGTGATAGCGTGATCTGACACCAGCACCGTGATAGAGAGCACTGACAGCAGCACTGTGATACAGAGCACTGACATCAGCCGCTTGACATACAGCAATGACACCTGCACCGTGATAGAGTGATCTGACACCAGCACCGTGATAGAGAGCACTGACATCAGCAGCGTGACATAAAGCACTAACACCAGCACCATGATATACAGCACTGACAGCAGCACCGTGATAGAGAGCACTGACATCAGCAGCATGACATACAGCAATGACACCTGCACCGTGATAGAGTGATCTGACACCAGCACCGTGATAGAGAGCACTGACATCAGCAGCGTGACATAAAGCACTAACACCAGCACCGTGATATACAGCACTGACAGCAGCACCGTGATAGAGAGCACTGACATCAGCAGCGTGACATACAGCAATGACACCTGCACCGTGATAGAGTGATCTGACACCAGCACCGTGATAGAGAGCACTGACATCAGCAGCGTGACATAAAGCACTAACACCAGCACCGTCATATACAGCATTGACAGCAGCACCGTGATAGAGAGCACTGACATCAGCAGCGTGACATACGGCAATGACACCTGCACCGTGATAGAGTGATCTGACACCAGCACCGTGATAGAGAGCACTGACATCAGCAGCATGACATACAGCAATGACACCTGCACCGTGATAGAGTGATCTGACACCAGCACCATGATAGAGAGCACTGACATCAGCAGCGTGACATAAAGCACTAACACCAGCACCGTGATATACAGCACTGACAGCAGCACCGTGATAGAGAGCACTGACATCAGCAGCGTGACATACAGCAATGACACCTGCACCGTGATAGAGTGATCTGACACCAGCACCGTGATAGAGAGCACTGACATCAGCAGCGTGACATAAAGCACTAACACCAGCAGCGCCATGATATACAGCACTGACAGCAGCACCGTGATAGAGAGCACTGACATCAGCAGCATGACTTACAGCAATGACACCTGCACCATGATAGAGTGATCTGACACCAGCACCGTGATAGAGAGCACTGACATCAGCAGCGTGACATAAAGCACTAACACCAGCACTGTGATATACAGCACTGACAGCAGCACCGTGATAGAGAGCACTGACATTAGCAGCGTGACATACAGCAATGACACCTGCACCATGATAGAGTGATCTGACACCAGCACCGTGATAGAGAGCACTGACCTCAGCAGCGTGACATAAAGCACTGACACCAGCCCTGTGATATACAGCACTGACAGCAGCAACGTGATAGAGAGCACTGACATCAGCAGCGTGATATACAGCAATGACACCTGCACCATGATAGAGTGATCTGACACCAGCACCGTGATAGAGAACACTGACATCAGCAGCGTGACATAAAGCACTAACACCAGCACCGTGATATACAGCACTGACAGCAGCACCGTGATAGAGAGCACTGACATCAGCAGCGTGACATACAGCAATGACACCTGCACCGTGATAGAGTGATCTGACATCAGCACCGTGATAGAGAGCACTGACATCAGCAGCGTGACATAAAACACTAACACCAGCACCATGATATACAGCACTGACAGCAGCACCGTGATAGAGAGCACTGACATCAGCAGCATGACTTACAGCAATGACACCTGCACCGTGATAGAGTGATCTGACACCAGCACCGTGATAGAGAGCACTGACATCAGCAGCATGACATACAGCAATGACACCTGCACCGTGATAGAGTGATCTGACACCAGCACCGTGATAGAGAGCACTGACATCAGCAGCGTGACATAAAGCACTAACACCAGCACCGTGATATACAGCACTGACAGCAGCACCGTGATAGAGAGCACTGACATCAGCAGCGTGACATACAGCAATGACACCTGCACCGTGATAGAGTGATCTGACACCAGCACCATGATAGAGAGCACTGACATCAGCAGCGTGACATAAAGCACTAACACCAGCACCGTGATATACAGCACTGACAGCAGCACCGTGATAGAGAGCACTGACATCAGCAGCGTGACATACAGCAATGACACCTGCACCGTGATAGAGTGATCTGACACCAGCACCGTGATAGAGAGCACTGACATCAGCAGCGTGACATAAAGCACTGACACCAGCACCATGATATACAGCACTGACAGCAGCACCGTGATAGAGAGCACTGACATCAGCAGCGTGACATACAGCAATGACACCTGCACCGTGAAAGAGTGATCTGACACCAGCACCGTGATAGAGAACACTGACATCAGCAGCGTGACATAAAGCACTAAAACCAGCACCGTGATATACAGCACTGACAGCAGCACCGTGATAGAGAGCACTGACATCAGCAGCGTGACATACAGCAATGACACCTGCATCGTGATAGCATGATCTGACACCAGCACCGGGATAGAGAGCACTGACATCAGCAGCGTGACATAAAGCACTAACACCAGCACCATGATATACAGCACTGACAGCAGCACCGTGATAGAGAGCACTGACATCAGCCGCATGACATACAGCAATGACACCTGCACCGTGATAGAGTGATCTGACACCAGCACCGTAATAGAGAGCACTGACATCAGCAGCGTGACATAAAGCACTAACACCAGCACCGTGATATACAGCACTGACAGCAGCACTGTGATAGAGAGCACTGACATCAGCAGCGTGACATACAGCAATGACACCTGCACCGTGATAGAGTGATCTGACACCAGCAACGTGATAGAGAGCACTGACATCAGCAGCATGACATACAGCAATGACACCTGCACCGTGATAGAGTGATCTGACACCAGCACCGTGATAGAGAGCACTGACATCAGCAGCGTGACATAAAGCACTAACACCAGCACCGTGATATACAGCACTGACAGCAGCACCGTGATAGAGAGCACTGACATCAGCAGCGTGACATACAGCAATGACACCTGCACCGTGATAGAGTGATCTGACACCAGCACCGTGATAGAGAGCACTGACATCAGCAGCGTGACATAAAGCACTAACACCAGCAGCGCCATGATATACAGCACTGACAGCAGCACCGTGATAGAGAGCACTGACATCAGCAGCATGACTTACAGCAATGACACCTGCACCGTGATAGAGTGATCTGACACCAGCACCGTGATAGAGAGCACTGACATCAGCAGCGTGACATAAAGCACTAACAACAGCACCGTGATATACAGCACTGACAGCAGCACCGTGATAGAGAGCACTGACATCAGCAGCGTGACATACAGCAATGACACCTGCACCGTGATAGAGTGATCTGACACCAGCACCGTGATAGAGAGCACTGACATCAGCAGCGTGACATAAAGCACTAAAACCAGCACCGTGATATACAGCACTGACAGCAGCACCGTGATAGAGAGCACTGACATCAGCAGCGTTATATACAGCAATGACACCTGCACCATGATAGAGTGATCTGACACCAGCACCGTGATAGAGAACACTGACATCAGCAGCGTGACATAAAGCACTAACACCAGCACCGTGATATACAGCACTGACAGCAGCACCGTGATAGAGAGCACTGACATCAGCAACGTGACATACAGCAATGACACCTGCACCGTGATAGAGTGATCTGACACCAGCACCGTGATAGAGAGCACTGACATCAGCTGCGTGACATAAAGCACTAACACCAGCACCATGATATACAGCACTGACAGCAGCACCGTGATAGAGAGCACTGACATCAGCAGCATGACATACAGCAATGACACCTGCACCGTGATAGAGTGATCTGACACCAGCACCGTGATAGAGAGCACTGACATCAGCAGCGTGACATAAAGCACTAACACCAGCACCGTCATATACAGCATTGACAGCAGCACCGTGATAGAGAGCACTGACATCAGCAGCGTGACATACAGCAATGACACCTGCACCGTGATAGAGTGATCTGACACCAGCACCGTGATAGAGAGCACTGACATCAGCAGCGTGACATAAAGCACTAACACCAGCACCGTGATATACAGCACTGACAGCAGCACCGTGATAGAGAGCACTGACATCAGCAGCGTGACATATAGCAATGACACCTGCACCGTGATAGAGTGATCTGACACCAGCACCGTGATAGAGAGCACTGACATCAGCAGCGTGACATAAAGCACTAACACCAGCAGCGCCATGATATACAGCACTGACAGCAGCACCGTGATAGAGAGCACTGACATCAGCAGCATGACTTACAGCAATGACACCTGCACCATGATAGAGTGATCTGACACCAGCACCGTGATAGAGAGCACTGACATCAGCAGCGTGACATAAAGCACTAACACCAGCACTGTGATATACAGCACTGACAGCAGCACCGTGATAGAGAGCACTGACATTAGCAGCGTGACATACAGCAATGACACCTGCACCGTGATAGAGTGATCTGACACCAGCACCGTGATAGAGAGCACTGACCTCAGCAGCGTGACATAAAGCACTGACACCAGCCCTGTGATATACAGCACTGACAGCAGCAACGTGATAGAGAGCACTGACATCAGCAGCGTGATATACAGCAATGACACCTGCACCATGATAGAGTGATCTGACACCAGCACCGTGATAGAGAACACTGACATCAGCAGCGTGACATAAAGCACTAACACCAGCACCGTGATATACAGCACTGACAGCAGCACCGTGATAGAGAGCACTGACATCAGCAGCGTGACATACAGCAATGACACCTGCACCGTGATAGAGTGATCTGACATCAGCACCGTGATAGAGAGCACTGACATCAGCAGCGTGACATAAAACACTAACACCAGCACCATGATATACAGCACTGACAGCAGCACCGTGATAGAGAGCACTGACATCAGCAGCATGACTTACAGCAATGACACCTGCACCGTGATAGAGTGATCTGACACCAGCACCGTGATATACAGCACTGACAGCAGAACCGTGATAGAGAGCACTGACATCAGCAGCGTGACATACAGCAATGACACCTGCACCGTGATAGAGTGATCTGACACCAGCACCGTGATAGAGAGCACTGACATCAGCAGCGTGACATAAAGCACTGACACCAGCACCGTGATATACAGCACTGACAGCAGCACCGTGATAGAGAGCACTGACATCAGCAGCGTGACATAAAGCACTAACACCAGCACCATGATATACAGCACTGACAGCAGCACCGTGATAGAGAGCACTGACATCAGCAGCATGACTTACAGCAATGACACCTGCACCGTGATAGAGTGATCTGACACCAGCACCGTGATAGAGAGCACTGACATCAGCAGCGTGACATAAAGCACTAACACCAGCACCGTGATATACAGCACTGACAGCAGCACCGTGATAGAGAGCACTGACATCAGCAGCGTGACATACAGCAATGACACCTGCACCGTGATAGAGTGATCTGACACCAGCACCGTGATAGAGAGCACTGACATCAGCAGCGTGACATAAAGCACTAACACCAGCAGCGCCATGATATACAGCACTGACAGCAGCACCGTGATAGAGAGCACTGACATCAGCAGCATGACTTACAGCAATGACACCCTCACCATGATAGAGTGATCTGACACCAGCACCGTGATAGAGAGCACTGACATCAGCAGCGTGACATAAAGCACTAACACCAGCACTGTGATATACAGCACTGACAGCAGCACCGTGATAGAGAGCACTGACATTAGCAGCGTGACATACAGCAATGACACCTGCACCGTGATAGAGTGATCTGACACCAGCACCGTGATAGAGAGCACTGACCTCAGCAGCGTGACATAAAGCACTGACACCAGCTCTGTGATATACAGCACTGACAGCAGCAACGTGATAGAGAGCACTGACATCAGCAGCGTGATATACAGCAATGACACCTGCACCATGATAGAGTGATCTGACACCAGCACCGTGATAGAGAACACTGACATCAGCAGCGTGACATAAAGCACTAACACCAGCACCGTGATATACAGCACTGACAGCAGCACCGTGATAGAGAGCACTGACATCAGCAGCGTGACATACAGCAATGACACCTGCACCGTGATAGAGTGATCTGACATCAGCACCATGATAGAGAGCACTGACATCAGCAGCGTGACATAAAACACTAACACCAGCACCATGATATACAGCACTGACAGCAGCACCGTGATAGAGAGCACTGACATCAGCAGCATGACATACAGCAATGACACCTGCACCGTGATAGAGTGATCTGACACCAGCACCGTGATAGAGAGCACTGACATCAGCAGCGTGACATAAAGCACTAACACCAGCACCGTGATATACAGCACTGACAGCAGCACCGTGATAGAGAGCACTGACATCAGCAGCGTGACATACAGCAATGACACCTGCACCGTGATAGAGTGATCTGACACCAGCACCGTGATAGAGAGCACTGACATCAGCAGCGTGACATAAAGCACTGACACCAGCACCGTGATATACAGCACTGACAGCAGCACCGTGATAGAGAGCACTGACATCAGCAGCGTGACATAAAGCACTAACACCAGCACCATGATATACAGCACTGACAGCAGCACCGTGATAGAGAGCACTGACATCAGCAGCATGACTTACAGCAATGACACCTGCACCGTGATAGAGTGATCTGACACCAGCACCGTGATAGAGAGCACTGACATCAGCAGCGTGACATAAAGCACTAACACCAGCACCGTGATATACAGCACTGACAGCAGCACCGTGAGAGAGAGCACTGACATCAGCAGCGTGACATACAGCAATGACACCTGCACCGTGATAGAGTGATCTGACACCAGCACCGTGATAGAGAACACTGACATCAGCAGCGTGACATAAAGCACTAACACCAGCACCGTGATATACAGCACTGATAGCAGCACCGTGATAGAGAGCACTGACATCAGCAGCATGACATACAGCAATGACACCTGCACCGTGATAGAGTGATCTGACACCAGCACCGTGATAGAGAGCACTGACATCAGCAGCGTGACATAAAGCACTAACACCAGCAGCGCCATGATATACAGCACTGACAGCAGCACCGTGATAGAGAGCACTGACATCAGCAGCATGACTTACAGCAATGACACCTGCACCATGATAGAGTGATCTGACACCAGCACCGTGATAGAGAGCACTGACATCAGCAGCGTGACATAAAGCACTAACACCAGCACTGTGATATACAGCACTGACAGCAGCACCGTGATAGAGAGCACTGACATTAGCAGCGTGACATACAGCAATGACACCTGCACCGTGATAGAGTGATCTGACACCAGCACCGTGATAGAGAGCACTGACCTCAGCAGCGTGACATAAAGCACTGACACCAGCCCTGTGATATACAGCACTGACAGCAGCAACGTGATAGAGAGCACTGACATCAGCAGCGTGATATACAGCAATGACACCTGCACCATGATAGAGTGATCTGACACCAGCACCGTGATAGAGAACACTGACATCAGCAGCGTGACATAAAGCACTAACACCAGCACCGTGATATACAGCACTGACAGCAGCACCGTGATAGAGAGCACTGACATCAGCAGCGTGACATACAGCAATGACACCTGCACCGTGATAGAGTGATCTGACATCAGCACCGTGATAGAGAGCACTGACATCAGCAGCGTGACATAAAACACTAACACCAGCACCATGATATACAGCACTGACAGCAGCACCGTGATAGAGAGCACTGACATCAGCAGCATGACTTACAGCAATGACACCTGCACCGTGATAGAGTGATCTGACACCAGCACCGTGATAGAGAGCACTGACATCAGCAGCATGACATACAGCAATGACACCTCCACCGTGATAGAGTGATCTGACACCAGCACCGTGATAGAGAGCACTGACATCAGCAGCGTGACATAAAGCACTAACACCAGCACCGTGATATACAGCACTGACAGCAGCACCGTGATAGAGAGCACTGACATCAGCAGCGTGACATACAGCAATGACACCTGCACCGTGATAGAGTGATCTGACACCAGCACCATGATAGAGAGCACTGACATCAGCAGCGTGACATAAAGCACTAACACCAGCACCGTGATATACAGCACTGACACCAGCACCGTGATAGAGAGCACTGACATCAGCAGCGTGACATACAGCAATGACACCTGCACCGTGATAGAGTGATCTGACACCAGCACCGTGATAGAGAGCACTGACATCAGCAGCGTGACATAAAGCACTGACACCAGCACCATGATATACAGCACTGACAGAAGCACCGTGATAGAGAGCACTGACATCAGCAGCGTGACATACAGCAATGACACCTGCACCGTGAAAGAGTGATCTGACACCAGCACCGTGATAGAGAACACTGACATCAGCAGCGTGACATAAAGCACTAAAACCAGCACCGTGATATACAGCACTGACAGCAGCACCGTGATAGAGAGCACTGACATCAGCAGCGTGACATACAGCAATGACACCTGCATCGTGATAGCATGATCTGACACCAGCACCGGGATAGAGAGCACTGACATCAGCAGCGTGACATAAAGCACTAACACCAGCACCATGATATACAGCACTGACAGCAGAACCGTGATAGAGAGCACTGACATCAGCCACATGACATACAGCAATGACACCTGCACCGTGATAGAGTGATCTGACACCAGCACCGTAATAGAGAGCACTGACATCAGCAGCGTGACATAAAGCACTAACACCAGCACCGTGATATACAGCACTGACAGCAGCACTGTGATAGAGAGCACTGACATCAGCAGCGTGACATACAGCAATGACACCTGCACCGTGATAGAGTGTTCTGACACCAGCAACGTGATAGAGAGCACTGACATCAGCAGCATGACATACAGCAATGACACCTGCACCGTGATAGAGTGATCTGACACCAGCACCGTGATAGAGAGCACTGACATCAGCAGCGTGACATAAAGCACTAACACCAGCACCGTGATATACAGCACTGACAGCAGCACCGTGATAGAGAGCACTGACATCAGCAGCGTGACATACAGCAATGACACCTGCACCGTGATAGAGTGATCTGACACCAGCACCGTGATAGAGAGCACTGACATCAGCAGCGTGACATACAGCACTAACACCAGTAGCGCCATGATATACAGCACTGACAGCAGCACCGTGATAGAGAGCACTGACATCAGCAGCATGACTTACAGCAATGACACCTGCACCGTGATAGAGTGATCTGACACCAGCACCGTGATAGAGAGCACTGACATCAGCAGCGTGACATAAAGCACTAACAACAGCACCGTGATATACAGCACTGACAGCAGCACCGTGATAGAGAGCACTGACATCAGCAGCGTGACATACAGCAATGACACCTGCACCGTGATAGAGTGATCTGACACCAGCACCGTGATAGAGAGCACTGACATCAGCAGCGTGACATAAAGCACTAAAACCAGCACCGTGATATACAGCACTGACAGCAGCACCGTGATAGAGAGCACTGACATCAGCAGCGTGATATACAGCAATGACACCTGCACCATGATAGAGTGATCTGACACCAGCACCGTGATAGAGAACACTGACATCAGCAGCGTGACATAAAGCACTAACACCAGCACCGTGATATACAGCACTGACAGCAGCACCGTGATAGAGAGCACTGACATCAGCAGCGTGACATACAGCAATGACACCTGCACCGTGATAGAGTGATCTGACACCAGCACCGTGATAGAGAGCACTGACATCAGCTGCGTGACATAAAGCACTAACACCAGCACCATGATATACAGCACTGACAGCAGCACCGTGATAGAGAGCACTGACATCAGCAGCATGACATACAGCAATGACACCTGCACCGTGATAGAGTGATCTGACACCAGCACCGTGATAGAGAGCACTGACATCAGCAGCGTGACATAAAGCACTAACACCAGCACCGTCATATACAGCATTGACAGCAGCACCGTGATAGAGAGCACTGACATCAGCAGCGTGACATACAGCAATGACACCTGCACCGTGATAGAGTGATCTGACACCAGCACCGTGATAGAGAGCACTGACATCAGCAGCATGACATACAGCAATGACACCTGCACCGTGATAGAGTGATCTGACACCAGCACCGTGATAGAGAGCACTGACATCAGCAGCGTGACATAAAGCACTAACACCAGCACCGTGATATACAGCACTGACAGCAGCACCGTGATAGAGAGCACTGACATCAGCAGCGTGACATACAGCAATGACACCTGCACCGTGATAGAGTGATCTGACACCAGCACCGTGATAGAGAGCACTGACATCAGCAGCGTGACATAAAGCACTAACACCAGCACCGTGATATACAGCACTGACAGCAGCACTGTGATAGAGAGCACTGACATCAGCAGCGTGACATACAGCAATGACACCTGCACCGTGATAGAGTGATCTGACACCAGCAACGTGATAGAGAGCACTGACATCAGCAGCATGACATACAGCAATGACACCTGCACCGTGATAGAGTGATCTGACACCAGCACCGTGATAGAGAGCACTGACATCAGCAGCGTGACATAAAGCACTAACACCAGCACCGTGATATACAGCACTGACAGCAGCACCGTGATAGAGAGCACTGACATCAGCAGCGTGACATACAGCAATGACACCTGCACCGTGATAGAGTGATCTGACACCAGCACCGTGATAGAGAGCACTGACATCAGCAGCGTGACATACAGCACTAACACCAGCAGCGCCATGATATACAGCACTGACAGCAGCACCGTGATAGAGAGCACTGACATCAGCAGCATGACTTACAGCAATGACACCTGCACCGTGATAGAGTGATCTGACACCAGCACCGTGATAGAGAGCACTGACATCAGCAGCGTGACATAAAGCACTAACAACAGCACCGTGATATACAGCACTGACAGCAGCACCGTGATAGAGAGCACTGACATCAGCAGCGTGACATACAGCAATGACACCTGCACCGTGATAGAGTGATCTGACACCAGCACCGTGATAGAGAGCACTGACATCAGCAGCGTGACATAAAGCACTAAAACCAGCACCGTGATATACAGCACTGACAGCAGCACCGTGATAGAGAGCACTGACATCAGCAGCGTGATATACAGCAATGACACCTGCACCATGATAGAGTGATCTGACACCAGCACCGTGATAGAGAACACTGACATCAGCAGCGTGACATAAAGCACTAACACCAGCACCGTGATATACAGCACTGACAGCAGCACCGTGATAGAGAGCACTGACATCAGCAGCGTGACATACAGCAATGACACCTGCACCGTGATAGAGTGATCTGACACCAGCACCGTGATAGAGAGCACTGACATCAGCTGCGTGACATAAAGCACTAACACCAGCACCATGATATACAGCACTGACAGCAGCACCGTGATAGAGAGCACTGACATCAGCAGCATGACATACAGCAATGACACCTGCACCGTGATAGAGTGATCTGACACCAGCACCGTGATAGAGAGCACTGACATCAGCAGCGTGACATAAAGCACTAACACCAGCACCGTCATATACAGCATTGACAGCAGCACCGTGATAGAGAGCACTGACATCAGCAGCGTGACATACAGCAATGACACCTGCACCGTGATAGAGTGATCTGACACCAGCACCGTGATAGAGAGCACTGACATCAGCAGCATGACATACAGCAATGACACCTGCACCGTGATAGAGTGATCTGACACCAGCACCGTGATAGAGAGCACTGACATCAGCAGCGTGACATAAAGCACTAACACCAGCACCGTGATATACAGCACTGACAGCAGCACCGTGATAGAGAGCACTGACATCAGCAGCGTGACATACAGCAATGACACCTGCACCGTGATAGAGTGATCTGACACCAGCACCGTGATAGAGAGCACTGACATCAGCAGCGTGACATAAAGCACTAACACCAGCAGCGCCATGATATACAGCACTGACAGCAGCACCGTGATAGAGAGCACTGACATCAGCAGCATGACTTACAGCAATGACACCTGCACCATGATAGAGTGATCTGACACCAGCACCGTGATAGAGAGCACTGACATCAGCAGCGTGACATAAAGCACTAACACCAGCACTGTGATATACAGCACTGACAGCAGCACCGTGATAGAGAGCACTGACATTAGCAGCGTGACATACAGCAATGACACCTGCACCGTGATAGAGTGATCTGACACCAGCACCGTGATAGAGAGCACTGACCTCAGCAGCGTGACATAAAGCACTAACACCAGCACCGTGATATACAGCACTGACAGCAGCACCGTGATAGAGAGCACTGACATCAGCAGCGTGACATACAGCAATGACACCTGCACCGTGATAGAGTGATCTGACATCAGCACCGTGATAGAGAGCACTGACATCAGCAGCGTGACATAAAACACTAACACCAGCACCATGATATACAGCACTGACAGCAGCACCGTGATAGAGAGCACTGACATCAGCAGCATGACTTACAGCAATGACACCTGCACCGTGATAGAGTGATCTGACACCAGCACGTGATAGAGAGCACTGACATCAGCAGCGTGACATAAAGCACTAACACCAGCACCGTGATATACAGCACTGACATCAGCACCGTGATAGAGAGCACTGACATCAGCAGCGTGACATAAAGCACTAACACCAGCACCATGATATACAGCACTGACAGCAGCACCGTGATAGAGAGCACTGACATCAGCAGCATGACTTACAGCAATGACACCTGCACCGTGATAGAGTGATCTGACACCAGCACCGTGATAGAGAGCACTGACATCAGCAGCGTGACATAAAGCACTAACACCAGCACCGTGATATACAGCACTGACAGCAGCACCGTGATAGAGAGCACTGACATCAGCAGCGTGACATACAGCAATGACACCTGCACCGTGATAGAGTGATCTGACACCAGCACCGTGATAGAGAGCACTGACATCAGCAGCGTGACATAAAGCACTAACACCAGCAGCGCCATGATATACAGCACTGACAGCAGCACCGTGATAGAGAGCACTGACATCAGCAGCGTGACATAAAGCACTAACACCAGCACTGTGATATACAGCACTGACAGCAGCACCGTGATAGAGAGCACTGACATTAGCAGCGTGACATACAGCAATGACACCTGCACCGTGATAGAGTGATCTGACACCAGCACCGTGATAGAGAGCACTGACCTCAGCAGCGTGACATAAAGCACTGACACCAGCCCTGTGATATACAGCACTGACAGCAGCAACGTGATAGAGAGCACTGACATCAGCAGCGTGATATACAGCAATGACACCTGCACCATGATAGAGTGATCTGACACCAGCACCGTGATAGAGAACACTGACATCAGCAGCGTGACATAAAGCACTAACACCAGCACCGTGATATACAGCACTGACAGCAGCACCGTGATAGAGAGCACTGACATCAGCAGTGTGACATACAGCAATGACACCTGCACCGTGATAGAGTGATCTGACATCAGCACCGTGATAGAGAGCACTGACATCAGCAGCGTGACATAAAACACTAACACCAGCACCATGATATACAGCACTGACAGCAGCACCGTGATAGAGAGCACTGACATCAGCAGCATGACATACAGCAATGACACCTGCACCGTGATAGAGTGATCTGACACCAGCACCGTGATAGAGAGCACTGACATCAGCAGCGTGACATAAAGCACTAACACCAGCACCGTGATATACAGCACTGACAGCAGCACCGTGATAGAGAGCACTGACATCAGCAGCGTGACATACAGCAATGACACCTGCACCGTGATAGAGTGATCTGACACCAGCACCGTGATAGAGAGCACTGACATCAGCAGCGTGACATAAAGCACTGACACCAGCACCGTGATATACAGCACTGACAGCAGCACCGTGATAGAGAGCACTGACATCAGCAGCGTGACATAAAGCACTAACACCAGCACCATGATATACAGCACTGACAGCAGCACCGTGATAGAGAGCACTGACATCAGCAGCATGACTTACAGCAATGACACCTGCACCGTGATAGAGTGATCTGACACCAGCACCGTGATAGAGAGCACTGACATCAGCAGCGTGACATAAAGCACTAACACCAGCACCGTGATATACAGCACTGACAGCAGCACCGTGATAGAGAGCACTGACATCAGCAGCGTGACATACAGCAATGACACCTGCACCGTGATAGAGTGATCTGACACCAGCACCGTGATAGAGAACACTGACATCAGCAGCGTGACATAAAGCACTAACACCAGCACCGTGATATACAGCACTCATAGCAGCACCGTGATAGAGAGCACTGACATCAGCAGCATGACATACAGCAATGACACCTGCACCGTGATAGAGTGATCTGACACCAGCACCGTGATAGAGAGCACTGACATCAGCAGCGTGACATAAAGCACTAACACCAGCAGCGCCATGATATACAGCACTGACAGCAGCACCGTGATAGAGAGCACTGACATCAGCAGCATGACTTACAGCAATGACACCTGCACCATGATAGAGTGATCTGACACCAGCACCGTGATAGAGAGCACTGACATCAGCAGCGTGACATAAAGCACTAACACCAGCACTGTGATATACAGCACTGACAGCAGCACCGTGATAGAGAGCACTGACATTAGCAGCGTGACATACAGCAATGACACCTGCACCGTGATAGAGTGATCTGACACCAGCACCGTGATAGAGAGCACTGACCTCAGCAACGTGACATAAAGCACTGACACCAGCCCTGTGATATACAGCACTGACAGCAGCAACGTGATAGAGAGCACTGACATCAGCAGCGTGATATACAGCAATGACACCTGCACCATGATAGAGTGATCTGACACCAGCACCGTGATAGAGAACACTGACATCAGCAGCGTGACATAAAGCACTAACACCAGCACCGTGATATACAGCACTGACAGCAGCACCGTGATAGAGAGCACTGACATCAGCAGCGTGACATACAGCAATGACACCTGCACCGTGATAGAGTGATCTGACATCAGCACCGTGATAGAGAGCACTGACATCAGCAGCGTGACATAAAACACTAACACCAGCACCATGATATACAGCACTGACAGCAGCACCGTGATAGAGAGCACTGACATCAACAGCATGACTTACAGCAATGACACCTGCACCGTGATAGAGTGATCTGACACCAGCACCGTGATAGAGAGCACTGACATCAGCAGCGTGACATAAAGCACTAACACCAGCACCGTGATATACAGCACTGACAGCAGCACCGTGATAGAGAGCACTGACATCAGCAGCGTGACATACAGCAATGACACCTGCACCGTGATAGAGTGATCTGACACCAGCACCGTGATAGAGAGCACTGACATCAGCAGCGTGACATAAAGCACTGACACCAGCACCGTGATATACAGCACTGACAACAGCACCGTGATAGAGAGCACTGACATCAGCAGCGTGACATAAAGCACTAACACCAGCACCATGATATACAGCACTGACAGCAGCACCGTGACAGAGAGCACTGACATCAGCAGCATGACTTACAGCAATGACACCTGCACCGTGATAGAGTGATCTGACACCAGCACCGTGATAGAGAGCACTGACATCAGCAGCGTGACATAAAGCACTAACACCAGCACCGTGATATACAGCACTGACAGCAGCACCGTGATAGAGAGCACTGACATCAGCAGCGTGACATACAGCAATGACACCTGCACCGTGATAGAGTGATCTGACACCAGCACCGTGATAAAGAACACTGACATCAGCAGCGTGACATAAAGCACTAACACCAGCACCGTGATATACAGCACTGATAGCAGCACCGTGATAGAGAGCACTGACATCAGCAGCATGACATACAGCAATGACACCTGCACCGTGATAGAGTGATCTGACACCAGCACCGTGATAGAGAGCACTGACATCAGCAGCATGACATAAAGCACTAACACCAGCACCATGATATACAGCACTGACAGCAGCACCGTGATAGAGAGCACTGACATCAGCAGCATGACATACAGCAATGACACCTGCACCGTGATAGAGTGATCTGACACCAGCACCGTGATAGAGAGCACTGACATCAGCAGTGTGACATAAAGCACTAACACCAGCCCCGTCATATACAGCATTGACAGCAGCACCGTGATAGAGAGCACTGACATCAGCAGCGTGACATACAGCAATGACACCTGCACCATGATAGAGTGATCTGACACCAGCACCGTGATAGAGAACACTGACATCAGCAGCGTGACATAAAGCACTAACACCAGCACCGTGATATACAGCACTGACACCAGCACCGTGATAGAGAGCACTGACATCAGCAGCGTGACATAAAGCACTAACACCAGCACCATGATATACAGCACTGACAGCAGCACCGTGATAGAGAGCACTGACATCAGCAGCATGACTTACAGCAATGACACCTGCACCGTGATAGAGTGATCTGACACCAGCACCGTGATAGAGAGCACTGACATAAGCAGAGTGACATAAAGCACTAACACCAGCACCGTGATACACAGCACTGACAGCAGCACCGTGATAGAGAGCACTGACATCAGCAGCGTGACATACAGCAATGACACCTGCACCGTGATAGAGTGATCTGACACCAGCACCGTGATAGAGAGCACTGACATCAGCAGCGTGACATAAAGAACTGACACCAGCACCATCATATACAGCATTGACAGCAGCACCGTGATAGAGAGCACTGACATCAGCAGCGTGACATACAGCAATGACACCTGCACCGTGATAGAGTGATCTGACACCAGCACCGTGATAGAGAGCACTGACCTCAGCAGCGTGACATAAAGCACTGACACCAGCCCTGTGATATACAGCACTGACAGCAGCAACGTGATAGAGAGCACTGACATCAGCAGCGTGATATACAGCAATGACACCTGCACCATGATAGAGTGATCTGACACCAGCACCGTGATAGAGAACACTGACATCAGCTGCGTGACATAAAGCACTAACACCAGCACCGTGATATACAGCACTGACAGCAGCACCGTGATAGAGAGCACTGACATCAGCAGCGTGACATACAGCAATGACACCTGCACCGTGATAGAGTGATCTGACATCAGCACCGTGATAGAGAGCACTGACATCAGCAGCGTGACATAAAACACTAACACCAGCACCATGATATACAGCACTGACAGCAGCACCGTGATAGAGAGCACTGACATCAACAGCATGACTTACAGCAATGACACCTGCACCGTGATAGAGTGATCTGACACCAGCACCGTGATAGAGAGCACTGACATCAGCAGCGTGACATAAAGCACTAACACCAGCACCGTGATATACAGCACTGACAGCAGCACCGTGATAGAGAGCACTGACATCAGCAGCGTGACATACAGCAATGACACCTGCACCGTGATAGAGTGATCTGACACCAGCACCGTGATAGAGAGCACTGACATCAGCAGCGTGACATAAAGCACTGACACCAGCACCGTGATATACAGCACTGACAACAGCACCGTGATAGAGAGCACTGACATCAGCAGCGTGACATAAAGCACTAACACCAGCACCATGATATACAGCACTGACAGCAGCACCGTGACAGAGAGCACTGACATCAGCAGCATGACTTACAGCAATGACACCTGCACCGTGATAGAGTGATCTGACACCAGCACCGTGATAGAGAGCACTGACATCAGCAGCGTGACATAAAGCACTAACACCAGCACCGTGATATACAGCACTGACAGCAGCACCGTGATAGAGAGCACTGACATCAGCAGCATGACATACAGCAATGACACCTGCACCGTGATAGAGTGATCTGACACCAGCACCGTGATAGAGAACACTGACATCAGCAGCGTGACATAAAGCACTAACACCAGCACCGTGATATACAGCACTGATAGCAGCACCGTGATAGAGAGCACTGACATCAGCAGCATGACATACAGCAATGACACCTGCACCGTGATAGAGTGATCTGACACCAGCACCGTGATAGAGAGCACTGACATCAGCAGCATGACATAAAGCACTAACACCAGCACCATGATATACAGCACTGACAGCAGCACCGTGATAGAGAGCACTGACATCAGCAGCATGACATACAGCAATGACACCTGCACCGTGATAGAGTGATCTGACACCAGCACCGTGATAGAGAGCACTGACATCAGCAGTGTGACATAAAGCACTAACACCAGCCCCGTCATATACAGCATTGACAGCAGCACCGTGATAGAGAGCACTGACATCAGCAGCGTGACATACAGCAATGACACCTGCACCATGATAGAGTGATCTGACACCAGCACCGTGATAGAGAACACTGACATCAGCAGCGTGACATAAAGCACTAACACCAGCACCGTGATATACAGCACTGACACCAGCACCGTGATAGAGAGCACTGACATCAGCAGCGTGACATAAAGCACTAACACCAGCACCATGATATACAGCACTGACAGCAGCACCGTGATAGAGAGCACTGACATCAGCAGCATGACATACAGCAATGACACCTGCACCGTGATAGAGTGATCTGACACCAGCACCGTGATAGAGAGCACTGACATCAGCAGCGTGACATAAAGCACTAACACCAGCACCGTCATATACAGCATTGACAGCAGCACCATGATAGAGAGCACTGACATCAGCAGCGTGACATACAGCAATGACACCTGCACCGTGATAGAGTGATCTGACACCAGCACCGTGATAGAGAGCACTGACATCAGCAGCATGACATACAGCAATGACACCTGCACCGTGATAGAGTGATCTGACACCAGCACCGTGATAAAGAGCACTGACATCAGCAGCGTGACATAAAGCACTAACACCAGCACCGTGATATACAGCACTGACAGCAGCACCGTGATAGAGAGCACTGACATCAGCAGCGTGACATACAGCAATGACACCTGCACCGTGATAGAGTGATCTGACACCAGCACCGTGATAGAGAGCACTGACATCAGCAGCGTGACATAAAGCACTAACACCAGCAGCGCCATGATATACAGCACTGACAGCAGCACCGTGATAGAGAGCACTGACATCAGCAGCATGACTTACAGCAATGACACCTGCACCATGATAGAGTGATCTGACACCAGCACCGTGATAGAGAGCACTGACATCAGCAGCGTGACATAAAGCACTAACACCAGCACTGTGATATACAGCACTGACAGCAGCACCGTGATAGAGAGCACTGACATTAGCAGCGTGACATACAGCAATGACACCTGCACCGTGATAGAGTGATCTGACACCAGCACCGTGATAGAGAGCACTGACATCAGCAGCGTGACATAAAGCACTGACACCAGCCCTGTGATATACAGCACTGACAGCAGCAACGTGATAGAGAGCACTGACATCAGCAGCGTGATATACAGCAATGACACCTGCACCATGATAGAGTGATCTGACACCAGCACCGTGATAGAGAACACTGACATCAGCAGCGTGACATAAAGCACTAACACCAGCACCGTGATATACAGCACTGACAGCAGCACCGTGATAGAGAGCACTGACATCAGCAGCGTGACATACAGCAATGACACCTGCACCGTGATAGAGTGATCTGACATCAGCACCGTGATAGAGAGCACTGACATCAGCAGCGTGACATAAAACACTAACACCAGCACCATGATATACAGCACTGACAGCAGCACCGTGATAGAGAGCACTGACATCAGCAGCATGACTTACAGCAATGACACCTGCACCGTGATAGAGTGATCTGACACCAGCACCGTGATAGAGAGCACTGACATCAGCAGCATGACATACAGCAATGACACCTCCACCGTGATAGAGTGATCTGACACCAGCACCGTGATAGAGAGCACTGACATCAGCAGCGTGACATAAAGCACTAACACCAGCACCGTGATATACAGCACTGACAGCAGCACCGTGATAGAGAGCACTGACATCAGCAGCGTGACATACAGCAATGACACCTGCACCGTGATAGAGTGATCTGACACCAGCACCATGATAGAGAGCACTGACATCAGCAGCGTGACATAAAGCACTAACACCAGCACCGTGATATACAGCACTGACACCAGCACCGTGATAGAGAGCACTGACATCAGCAGCGTGACATACAGCAATGACACCTGCACCGTGATAGAGTGATCTGACACCAGCACCGTGATAGAGAGCACTGACATCAGCAGCGTGACATAAAGCACTGACACCAGCACCATGATATACAGCACTGACAGAAGCACCGTGATAGAGAGCACTGACATCAGCAGCGTGACATACAGCAATGACACCTGCACCGTGAAAGAGTGATCTGACACCAGCACCGTGATAGAGAACACTGACATCAGCAGCGTGACATAAAGCACTAAAACCAGCACCGTGATATACAGCACTGACAGCAGCACCGTGATAGAGAGCACTGACATCAGCAGCGTGACATACAGCAATGACACCTGCATCGTGATAGCATGATCTGACACCAGCACCGGGATAGAGAGCACTGACATCAGCAGCGTGACATAAAGCACTAACACCAGCACCATGATATACAGCACTGACAGCAGCACCGTGATAGAGAGCACTGACATCAGCCGCATGACATACAGCAATGACACCTGCACCGTGATAGAGTGATCTGACACCAGCACCGTAATAGAGAGCACTGACATCAGCAGCGTGACATAAAGCACTAACACCAGCACCGTGATATACAGCACTGACAGCAGCACTGTGATAGAGAGCACTGACATCAGCAGCGTGACATACAGCAATGACACCTGCACCGTGATAGAGTGATCTGACACCAGCAACGTGATAGAGAGCACTGACATCAGCAGCATGACATACAGCAATGACACCTGCACCGTGATAGAGTGATCTGACACCAGCACCGTGATAGAGAGCACTGACATCAGCAGCGTGACATAAAGCACTAACACCAGCACCGTGATATACAGCACTGACAGCAGCACCGTGATAGAGAGCACTGACATCAGCAGCGTGACATACAGCAATGACACCTGCACCGTGATAGAGTGATCTGACACCAGCACCGTGATAGAGAGCACTGACATCAGCAGCGTGACATACAGCACTAACACCAGCAGCGCCATGATATACAGCACTGACAGCAGCACCGTGATAGAGAGCACTGACATCAGCAGCATGACTTACAGCAATGACACCTGCACCGTGATAGAGTGATCTGACACCAGCACCGTGATAGAGAGCACTGACATCAGCAGCGTGACATAAAGCACTAACAACAGCACCGTGATATACAGCACTGACAGCAGCACCGTGATAGAGAGCACTGACATCAGCAGCGTGACATACAGCAATGACACCTGCACCGTGATAGAGTGATCTGACACCAGCACCGTGATAGAGAGCACTGACATCAGCAGCGTGACATAAAGCACTAAAACCAGCACCGTGATATACAGCACTGACAGCAGCACCGTGATAGAGAGCACTGACATCAGCAGCGTGATATACAGCAATGACACCTGCACCATGATAGAGTGATCTGACACCAGCACCGTGATAGAGAACACTGACATCAGCAGCGTGACATAAAGCACTAACACCAGCACCGTGATATACAGCACTGACAGCAGCACCGTGATAGAGAGCACTGACATCAGCAGCGTGACATACAGCAATGACACCTGCACCGTGATAGAGTGATCTGACACCAGCACCGTGATAGAGAGCACTGACATCAGCTGCGTGACATAAAGCACTAACACCAGCACCATGATATACAGCACTGACAGCAGCACCGTGATAGAGAGCACTGACATCAGCAGCATGACATACAGCAATGACACCTGCACCGTGATAGAGTGATCTGACACCAGCACCGTGATAGAGAGCACTGACATCAGCAGCGTGACATAAAGCACTAACACCAGCACCGTCATATACAGCATTGACAGCAGCACCGTGATAGAGAGCACTGACATCAGCAGCGTGACATACAGCAATGACACCTGCACCGTGATAGAGTGATCTGACACCAGCACCGTGATAGAGAGCACTGACATCAGCAGCATGACATACAGCAATGACACCTGCACCGTGATAGAGTGATCTGACACCAGCACCGTGATAGAGAGCACTGACATCAGCAGCGTGACATAAAGCACTAACACCAGCACCGTGATATACAGCACTGACAGCAGCACCGTGATAGAGAGCACTGACATCAGCAGCGTGACATACAGCAATGACACCTGCACCGTGATAGAGTGATCTGACACCAGCACCGTGATAGAGAGCACTGACATCAGCAGCGTGACATAAAGCACTAACACCAGCAGCGCCATGATATACAGCACTGACAGCAGCACCGTGATAGAGAGCACTGACATCAGCAGCATGACTTACAGCAATGACACCTGCACCATGATAGAGTGATCTGACACCAGCACCGTGATAGAGAGCACTGACATCAGCAGCGTGACATAAAGCACTAACACCAGCACTGTGATATACAGCACTGACAGCAGCACCGTGATAGAGAGCACTGACATTAGCAGCGTGACATACAGCAATGACACCTGCACCGTGATAGAGTGATCTGACACCAGCACCGTGATAGAGAGCACTGACCTCAGCAGCGTGACATAAAGCACTGACACCAGCCCTGTGATATACAGCACTGACAGCAGCAACGTGATAGAGAGCACTGACATCAGCAGCGTGATATACAGCAATGACACCTGCACCATGATAGAGTGATCTGACACCAGCACCGTGATAGAGAACACTGACATCAGCAGCGTGACATAAAGCACTAACACCAGCACCGTGATATACAGCACTGACAGCAGCACCGTGATAGAGAGCACTGACATCAGCAGCGTGACATACAGCAATGACACCTGCACCGTGATAGAGTGATCTGACATCAGCACCGTGATAGAGAGCACTGACATCAGCAGCGTGACATAAAACACTAACACCAGCACCATGATATACAGCACTGACAGCAGCACCGTGATAGAGAGCACTGACATCAGCAGCATGACTTACAGCAATGACACCTGCACCGTGATAGAGTGATCTGACACCAGCACCGTGATAGAGAGCACTGACATCAGCAGCGTGACATAAAGCACTAACACCAGCACCGTGATATACAGCACTGACATCAGCACCGTGATAGAGAGCACTGACATCAGCAGCGTGACATAAAGCACTAACACCAGCACCATGATATACAGCACTGACAGCAGCACCGTGATAGAGAGCACTGACATCAGCAGCATGACTTACAGCAATGACACCTGCACCGTGATAGAGTGATCTGACACCAGCACCGTGATAGAGAGCACTGACATCAGCAGCGTGACATAAAGCACTAACACCAGCACCGTGATATACAGCACTGACAGCAGCACCGTGATAGAGAGCACTGACATCAGCAGCGTGACATACAGCAATGACACCTGCACCGTGATAGAGTGATCTGACACCAGCACCGTGATAGAGAGCACTGACATCAGCAGCGTGACATAAAGCACTAACACCAGCAGCACCATGATATACAGCACTGACAGCAGCACCGTGATAGAGAGCACTGACATCAGCAGCGTGACATAAAGCACTAACACCAGCACTGTGATATACAGCACTGACAGCAGCACCGTGATAGAGAGCACTGACATTAGCAGCGTGACATACAGCAATGACACCTGCACCGTGATAGAGTGATCTGACACCAGCACCGTGATAGAGAGCACTGACCTCAGCAGCGTGACATAAAGCACTGACACCAGCCCTGTGATATACAGCACTGACAGCAGCAACGTGATAGAGAGCACTGACATCAGCAGCGTGATATACAGCAATGACACCTGCACCATGATAGAGTGATCTGACACCAGCACCGTGATAGAGAACACTGACATCAGCAGCGTGACATAAAGCACTAACACCAGCACCGTGATATACAGCACTGACAGCAGCACCGTGATAGAGAGCACTGACATCAGCAGTGTGACATACAGCAATGACACCTGCACCGTGATAGAGTGATCTGACATCAGCACCGTGATAGAGAGCACTGACATCAGCAGCGTGACATAAAACACTAACACCAGCACCATGATATACAGCACTGACAGCAGCACCGTGATAGAGAGCACTGACATCAGCAGCATGACATACAGCAATGACACCTGCACCGTGATAGAGTGATCTGACACCAGCACCGTGATAGAGAGCACTGACATCAGCAGCGTGACATAAAGCACTAACACCAGCACCGTGATATACAGCACTGACAGCAGCACCGTGATAGAGAGCACTGACATCAGCAGCGTGACATACAGCAATGACACCTGCACCGTGATAGAGTGATCTGACACCAGCACCGTGATAGAGAGCACTGACATCAGCAGCGTGACATAAAGCACTGACACCAGCACCGTGATATACAGCACTGACAGCAGCACCGTGATAGAGAGCACTGACATCAGCAGCGTGACATAAAGCACTAACACCAGCACCATGATATACAGCACTGACAGCAGCACCGTGATAGAGAGCACTGACATCAGCAGCATGACTTACAGCAATGACACCTGCACCGTGATAGAGTGATCTGACACCAGCACCGTGATAGAGAGCACTGACATCAGCAGCGTGACATAAAGCACTAACACCAGCACCGTGATATACAGCACTGACAGCAGCACCGTGATAGAGAGCACTGACATCAGCAGCGTGACATACAGCAATGACACCTGCACCGTGATAGAGTGATCTGACACCAGCACCGTGATAGAGAACACTGACATCAGCAGCGTGACATAAAGCACTAACACCAGCACCGTGATATACAGCACTCATAGCAGCACCGTGATAGAGAGCACTGACATCAGCAGCATGACATACAGCAATGACACCTGCACCGTGATAGAGTGATCTGACACCAGCACCGTGATAGAGAGCACTGACATCAGCAGCGTGACATAAAGCACTAACACCAGCAGCGCCATGATATACAGCACTGACAGCAGCACCGTGATAGAGAGCACTGACATCAGCAGCATGACTTACAGCAATGACACCTGCACCATGATAGAGTGATCTGACACCAGCACCGTGATAGAGAGCACTGACATCAGCAGCGTGACATAAAGCACTAACACCAGCACTGTGATATACAGCACTGACAGCAGCACCGTGATAGAGAGCACTGACATTAGCAGCGTGACATACAGCAATGACACCTGCACCGTGATAGAGTGATCTGACACCAGCACCGTGATAGAGAGCACTGACCTCAGCAACGTGACATAAAGCACTGACACCAGCCCTGTGATATACAGCACTGACAGCAGCAACGTGATAGAGAGCACTGACATCAGCAGCGTGATATACAGCAATGACACCTGCACCATGATAGAGTGATCTGACACCAGCACCGTGATAGAGAACACTGACATCAGCAGCGTGACATAAAGCACTAACACCAGCACCGTGATATACAGCACTGACAGCAGCACCGTGATAGAGAGCACTGACATCAGCAGCGTGACATACAGCAATGACACCTGCACCGTGATAGAGTGATCTGACATCAGCACCGTGATAGAGAGCACTGACATCAGCAGCGTGACATAAAACACTAACACCAGCACCATGATATACAGCACTGACAGCAGCACCGTGATAGAGAGCACTGACATCAACAGCATGACTTACAGCAATGACACCTGCACCGTGATAGAGTGATCTGACACCAGCACCGTGATAGAGAGCACTGACATCAGCAGCGTGACATAAAGCACTAACACCAGCACCGTGATATACAGCACTGACAGCAGCACCGTGATAGAGAGCACTGACATCAGCAGCGTGACATACAGCAATGACACCTGCACCGTGATAGAGTGATCTGACACCAGCACCGTGATAGAGAGCACTGACATCAGCAGCGTGACATAAAGCACTGACACCAGCACCGTGATATACAGCACTGACAACAGCACCGTGATAGAGAGCACTGACATCAGCAGCGTGACATAAAGCACTAACACCAGCACCATGATATACAGCACTGACAGCAGCACCGTGACAGAGAGCACTGACATCAGCAGCATGACTTACAGCAATGACACCTGCACCGTGATAGAGTGATCTGACACCAGCACCGTGATAGAGAGCACTGACATCAGCAGCGTGACATAAAGCACTAACACCAGCACCGTGATATACAGCACTGACAGCAGCACCGTGATAGAGAGCACTGACATCAGCAGCGTGACATACAGCAATGACACCTGCACCGTGATAGAGTGATCTGACACCAGCACCGTGATAGAGAACACTGACATCAGCAGCGTGACATAAAGCACTAACACCAGCACCGTGATATACAGCACTGATAGCAGCACCGTGATAGAGAGCACTGACATCAGCAGCATGACATACAGCAATGACACCTGCACCGTGATAGAGTGATCTGACACCAGCACCGTGATAGAGAGCACTGACATCAGCAGCATGACATAAAGCACTAACACCAGCACCATGATATACAGCACTGACAGCAGCACCGTGATAGAGAGCACTGACATCAGCAGCATGACATACAGCAATGACACCTGCACCGTGATAGAGTGATCTGACACCAGCACCGTGATAGAGAGCACTGACATCAGCAGTGTGACATAAAGCACTAACACCAGCCCCGTCATATACAGCATTGACAGCAGCACCGTGATAGAGAGCACTGACATCAGCAGCGTGACATACAGCAATGACACCTGCACCATGATAGAGTGATCTGACACCAGCACCGTGATAGAGAACACTGACATCAGCAGCGTGACATAAAGCACTAACACCAGCACCGTGATATACAGCACTGACACCAGCACCATGATAGAGAGCACTGACATCAGCAGCGTGACATAAAGCACTAACACCAGCACCATGATATACAGCACTGACAGCAGCACCGTGATAGAGAGCACTGACATCAGCAGCATGACTTACAGCAATGACACCTGCACCGTGATAGAGTGATCTGACACCAGCACCGTGATAGAGAGCACTGACATAAGCAGAGTGACATAAAGCACTAACACCAGCACCGTGATACACAGCACTGACAGCAGCACCGTGATAGAGAGCACTGACATCAGCAGCGTGACATACAGCAATGACACCTGCACCGTGATAGAGTGATCTGACACCAGCACCGTGATAGAGAGCACTGACATCAGCAGCGTGACATAAAGAACTGACACCAGCACCATCATATACAGCATTGACAGCAGCACCGTGATAGAGAGCACTGACATCAGCAGCGTGACATACAGCAATGACACCTGCACCGTGATAGAGTGATCTGACACCAGCACCGTGATAGAGAGCACTGACATCAGCAGCGTGACATAAAGCACTAACACCAGCACCATGATATACAGCACTGACAGCAGCACCGTGATAGAGAGCACTGACATCAGCAGCATGACATACAGCAATGACACCTGCACCGTGATAGAGTGATCTGACACCAGCACCGTGATAGAGAGCACTGACATCAGCAGCGTGACATAAAGCACTAACACCAGCACCGTGATATACAGCACTGACAGCAGCACCATGATAGAGAGCACTGACATCAGCAGCGTGACATACAGCAATGACACCTGCACCGTGATAGAAAGCACTGACATCAGCAGCGTGACATAAAGCACTGACACCAGCACCATGATACACAGCACTGACAGCAGCACCGTGATAGAGAGCACTGACATCAGCAGCGTGACATACAGCAATGACACCTGCACCGTGATAGAGTGATCTGACACCAGCACCGTGATAGAGAACACTGACATCAGCAGCGTGACATAAAGCACTAACACCAGCACCGTGATATACAGCACTGACAGCAGCACCGTGATAGAGAGCACTGACATCAGCAGCGTGACATACAGCAATGACACCTGCACCGTGATAGAGTGATCTGACACCAGCACCGTGATAGAGAGCACTGACATCAGCAGCGTGACATAAAGCACTAACACCAGCACCGTGATATACAGCACTGACAGCAGCACCGTGATAGAGAGCACTGACATCAGCAGCGTGACATACAGCAATGACACCTGCACCGTGATAGAGTGATCTGACACCAGCACCGTGATAGAGAGCACTGACATCAGCAGCGTGACATAAAGCACTAACACCAGCAGCGCCATGATATACAGCACTGACAGCAGCACCGTGATAGAGAGCACTGACATCAGCAGCATGACTTACAGCAATGACACCTGCACCATGATAGAGTGATCTGACACCAGCACCGTGATAGAGAGCACTGACATCAGCAGCGTGACATAAAGCACTAACACCAGCACTGTGATATATAGCACTGACAGCAGCACCGTGATAGAGAGCACTGACATTAGCAGCGTGACATACAGCAATGACACCTGCACCGTGATAGAGTGATCTGACACCAGCACCGTGATAGAGAGCACTGACCTCAGCAGCGTGACATAAAGCACTGACACCAGCCCTGTGATATACAGCACTGACAGCAGCAACGTGATAGAGAGCACTGACATCAGCAGCGTGATATACAGCAATGACACCTGCACCATGATAGAGTGATCTGACACCAGCACCGTGATAGAGAACACTGACATCAGCAGCGTGACATAAAGCACTAACACCAGCACCGTGATATACAGCACTGACAGCAGCACCGTGATAGAGAGCACTGACATCAGCAGCGTGACATACAGCAATGACACCTGCACCGTGATAGAGTGATCTGACATCAGCACCGTGATAGAGAGCACTGACATCAGCAGCGTGACATAAAACACTAACACCAGCACCATGATATACAGCACTGACAGCAGCACCGTGATAGAGAGCACTGACATCAGCAGCATGACTTACAGCAATGACACCTGCACCGTGATAGAGTGATCTGACACCAGCACCGTGATAGAGAGCACTGACATCAGCAGCGTGACATAAAGCACTAACACCAGCACCGTGATATACAGCACTGACAGCAGCACCGTGATAGAGAGCACTGACATCAGCAGCGTGACATACAGCAATGACACCTGCACCGTGATAGAGTGATCTGACACCAGCACCGTGATAGAGAGCACTGACATCAGCAGCGTGACATAAAGCACTGACACCAGCACCGTGATATACAGCACTGACAGCAGCACCGTGATAGAGAGCACTGACATCAGCAGCGTGACATAAAGCACTAACACCAGCACCGTGATATACAGCACTGATAGCAGCACCGTGATAGAGAGCACTGACATCAGCAGCATGACATACAGCAATGACACCTGCACCGTGATAGAGTGATCTGACACCAGCACCGTGATAGAGAGCACTGACATCAGCAGCATGACATAAAGCACTAACACCAGCACCATGATATACAGCACTGACAGCAGCACCGTGATAGAGAGCACTGACATCAGCAGCATGACATACAGCAATGACACCTGCACCGTGATAGAGTGATCTGACACCAGCACCGTGATAGAGAGCACTGACATCAGCAGTGTGACATAAAGCACTAACACCAGCCCCGTCATATACAGCATTGACAGCAGCACCGTGATAGAGAGCACTGACATCAGCAGCGTGACATACAGCAATGACACCTGCACCATGATAGAGTGATCTGACACCAGCACCGTGATAGAGAACACTGACATCAGCAGCGTGACATAAAGCACTAACACCAGCACCGTGATATACAGCACTGACACCAGCACCGTGATAGAGAGCACTGACATCAGCAGCGTGACATAAAGCACTAACACCAGCACCATGATATACAGCACTGACAGCAGCACCGTGATAGAGAGCACTGACATCAGCAGCATGACTTACAGCAATGACACCTGCACCGTGATAGAGTGATCTGACACCAGCACCGTGATAGAGAGCACTGACATCAGCAGAGTGACATAAAGCACTAACACCAGCACCGTGATACACAGCACTGACAGCAGCACCGTGATAGAGAGCAATGACATCAGCAGCGTGACATACAGCAATGACACCTGCACCGTGATAGAGTGATCTGACACCAGCACCGTGATAGAGAGCACTGACATCAGCAGCGTGACGTAAAGAACTGACACCAGCACCATCATATACAGCATTGACAGCAGCACCGTGATAGAGAGCACTGACATCAGCAGCGTGACATACAGCAATGACACCTGCACCGTGATAGAGTGATCTGACACCAGCACCGTGATAGAGAGCACTGACATCAGCAGCGTGACATAAAGCACTAACACCAGCACCATGATATACAGCACTGACAGCAGCACCGTGATAGAGAGCACTGACATCAGCAGCATGACATACAGCAATGACACCTGCACCGTGATAGAGTGATCTGACATCAGCACCGTGATAGAGAGCACTGACATCAGCAGCGTGACATAAAACACTAACACCAGCACCATGATATACAGCACTGACAGCAGCACCGTGATAGAGAGCACTGACATCAACAGCATGACTTACAGCAATGACACCTGCACCGTGATAGAGTGATCTGACACCAGCACCGTGATAGAGAGCACTGACATCAGCAGCGTGACATAAAGCACTAACACCAGCACCGTGATATACAGCACTGACAGCAGCACCGTGATAGAGAGCACTGACATCAGCAGCGTGACATACAGCAATGACACCTGCACCGTGATAGAGTGATCTGACACCAGCACCGTGATAGAGAGCACTGACATCAGCAGCGTGACATAAAGCACTGACACCAGCACCGTGATATACAGCACTGACAACAGCACCGTGATAGAGAGCACTGACATCAGCAGCGTGACATAAAGCACTAACACCAGCACCATGATATACAGCACTGACAGCAGCACCGTGACAGAGAGCACTGACATCAGCAGCATGACTTACAGCAATGACACCTGCACCGTGATAGAGTGATCTGACACCAGCACCGTGATAGAGAGCACTGACATCAGCAGCGTGACATAAAGCACTAACACCAGCACCGTGATATACAGCACTGACACCAGCACCGTGATAGAGAGCACTGACATCAGCAGCGTGACATAAAGCACTAACACCAGCACCATGATATACAGCACTGACAGCAGCACCGTGATAGAGAGCACTGACATCAGCAGCATGACTTACAGCAATGACACCTGCACCGTGATAGAGAGCACTGACATAAGCAGAGTGACATAAAGCACTAACACCAGCACCGTGATACACAGCACTGACAGCAGCACCGTGATAGAGAGCACTGACATCAGCAGCGTGACATACAGCAATGACACCTGCACCGTGATAGAGTGATCTGACACCAGCACCGTGATAGAGAGCACTGACATCAGCAGCGTGACATAAAGAACTGACACCAGCACCATCATATACAGCATTGACAGCAGCACCGTGATAGAGAGCACTGACATCAGCAGCGTGACATACAGCAATGACACCTGCACCGTGATAGAGTGATCTGACACCAGCACCGTGATAGAGAGCACTGACATCAGCAGCGTGACATAAAGCACTAACACCAGCACCATGATATACAGCACTGACAGCAGCACCGTGATAGAGAGCACTGACATCAGCAGCATGACATACAGCAATGACACCTGCACCGTGATAGAGTGATCTGACACCAGCACCGTGATAGAGAGCACTGACATCAGCAGCGTGACATAAAGCACTAACACCAGCACCGTGATATACAGCACTGACAGCAGCACCATGATAGAGAGCACTGACATCAGCAGCGTGACATACAGCAATGACACCTGCACCGTGATAGAAAGCACTGACATCAGCAGCGTGACATAAAGCACTGACACCAGCACCATGATACACAGCACTGACAGCAGCACCGTGATAGAGAGCACTGACATCAGCAGCGTGACATACAGCAATGACACCTGCACCGTGATAGAGTGATCTGACACCAGCACCGTGATAGAGAACACTGACATCAGCAGCGTGACATAAAGCACTAACACCAGCACCGTGATATACAGCACTGACAGCAGCACCGTGATAGAGAGCACTGACATCAGCAGCGTGACATACAGCAATGACACCTGCACCGTGATAGAGTGATCTGACACCAGCACCGTGATAGAGAGCACTGACATCAGCAGCGTGACATAAAGCACTAACACCAGCAGCGCCATGATATACAGCACTGACAGCAGCACCGTGATAGAGAGCACTGACATCAGCAGCATGACTTACAGCAATGACACCTGCACCATGATAGAGTGATCTGACACCAGCACCGTGATAGAGAGCACTGACATCAGCAGCGTGACATAAAGCACTAACACCAGCACTGTGATATATAGCACTGACAGCAGCACCGTGATAGAGAGCACTGACATTAGCAGCGTGACATACAGCAATGACACCTGCACCGTGATAGAGTGATCTGACACCAGCACCGTGATAGAGAGCACTGACCTCAGCAGCGTGACATAAAGCACTGACACCAGCCCTGTGATATACAGCACTGACAGCAGCAACGTGATAGAGAGCACTGACATCAGCAGCGTGATATACAGCAATGACACCTGCACCATGATAGAGTGATCTGACACCAGCACCGTGATAGAGAACACTGACATCAGCAGCGTGACATAAAGCACTAACACCAGCACCATGATATACAGCACTGACAGCAGCACCGTGATAGAGAGCACTGACATCAGCAGCGTGACATACAGCAATGACACCTGCACCGTGATAGAGTGATCTGACATCAGCACCGTGATAGAGAGCACTGACATCAGCAGCGTGACATAAAACACTAACACCAGCACCATGATATACAGCACTGACAGCAGCACCGTGATAGAGAGCACTGACATCAGCAGCATGACTTACAGCAATGACACCTGCACCGTGATAGAGTGATCTGACACCAGCACCGTGATAGAGAGCACTGACATCAGCAGCGTGACATAAAGCACTAACACCAGCACCGTGATATACAGCACTGACAGCAGCACCGTGATAGAGAGCACTGACATCAGCAGCGTGACATACAGCAATGACACCTGCACCGTGATAGAGTGATCTGACACCAGCACCGTGATAGAGAGCACTGACATCAGCAGCGTGACATAAAGCACTGACACCAGCACCGTGATATACAGCACTGACAGCAGCACCGTGATAGAGAGCACTGACATCAGCAGCGTGACATAAAGCACTAACACCAGCACCGTGATATACAGCACTGATAGCAGCACCGTGATAGAGAGCACTGACATCAGCAGCATGACATACAGCAATGACACCTGCACCGTGATAGAGTGATCTGACACCAGCACCGTGATAGAGAGCACTGACATCAGCAGCATGACATAAAGCACTAACACCAGCACCATGATATACAGCACTGACAGCAGCACCGTGATAGAGAGCACTGACATCAGCAGCATGACATACAGCAATGACACCTGCACCGTGATAGAGTGATCTGACACCAGCACCGTGATAGAGAGCACTGACATCAGCAGTGTGACATAAAGCACTAACACCAGCCCCGTCATATACAGCATTGACAGCAGCACCGTGATAGAGAGCACTGACATCAGCAGCGTGACATACAGCAATGACACCTGCACCATGATAGAGTGATCTGACACCAGCACCGTGATAGAGAACACTGACATCAGCAGCGTGACATAAAGCACTAACACCAGCACCGTGATATACAGCACTGACACCAGCACCGTGATAGAGAGCACTGACATCAGCAGCGTGACATAAAGCACTAACACCAGCACCATGATATACAGCACTGACAGCAGCACCGTGATAGAGAGCACTGACATCAGCAGCATGACTTACAGCAATGACACCTGCACCGTGATAGAGTGATCTGACACCAGCACCGTGATAGAGAGCACTGACATCAGCAGAGTGACATAAAGCACTAACACCAGCACCGTGATACACAGCACTGACAGCAGCACCGTGATAGAGAGCACTGACATCAGCAGCGTGACATACAGCAATGACACCTGCACCGTGATAGAGTGATCTGACACCAGCACCGTGATAGAGAGCACTGACATCAGCAGCGTGACATAAAGAACTGACACCAGCACCATCATATACAGCATTGACAGCAGCACCGTGATAGAGAGCACTGACATCAGCAGCGTGACATACAGCAATGACACCTGCACCGTGATAGAGTGATCTGACACCAGCACCGTGATAGAGAGCACTGACATCAGCAGCGTGACATAAAGCACTAACACCAGCACCATGATATACAGCACTGACAGCAGCACCGTGATAGAGAGCACTGACATCAGCAGCATGACATACAGCAATGACACCTGCACCGTGATAGAGTGATCTGACACCAGTACCGTGATAGAGAGCACTGACATCAGCAGCGTGACATAAAGCACTAACACCAGCACCGTGATATACAGCACTGACAGCAGCACTGTGATAGAGAGCACTGACATCAGCAGCGTGACATACAGCAATGACACCTGCACCGTGATAGAGTGATCTGACACCAGCACCGTGATAGAAAGCACTGACATCAGCAGCGTGACATAAAGCACTGACACCAGCACCATGATATACAGCACTGACAGCAGCACCGTGATAGAGAGCACTGACATCAGCAGCGTGACATACAGCAATGACACCTGCACCGTGATAGAGTGATCTGACACCAGCACCGTGATAGAGAACACTGACATCAGCAGCGTGACATAAAGCACTAAAACCAGCACCGTGATATACAGCACTGACAGCAGCACCGTGATAGAGAGCACTGACATCAGCAGCGTGACATACAGCAATGACACCTGCACCGTGATAGAGTGATCTGACACCAGCACCGTGATAGAGAGCACTGACATCAGCAGCGTGACATAAAGCACTAACACCAGCACCATGATATACAGCACTGACAGCAGCACCGTGATAGAGAGCACTGACATCAGCCGCATGACATACAGCAATGACACCTGCACCGTGATAGAGTGATCTGACACCAGCACCGTAATAGAGAGCACTGATATCAGCAGCGTGACATAAAGCACTAACACCAGCACCGTGATATACAGCACTGACAGCAGCACCGTGATAGAGAGCACTGACATCAGCAGCGTGACATACAGCAATGACACCTGCACCGTGATAGAGTGATCTGACAACAGCACCGTGATAGAGAGCACTGACATCAGCAGCCTGACATACAGCAATGACACCTGCACCGTGATAGAGTGATCTGACACCAGCACCGTGATAGAGAGCACTGACATCAGCAGCGTGACATAAAGCACTAACACCAGCACCGTGATATACAGCACTGACAGGAGCACCGTGATAGAGAGCACTGACATCAGCAGCGTGACATACAGCAATGACACCTGCACCATGATAGAGTGATCTGACACCAGCATCGTGATAGAGAGCACTGACATCAGCAGCGTGACATAAAGCACTAACACCAGCAGCGCCATGATATACAGCACTGACAGCAGCACCGTGATAGAGAGCACTGACATCAGCAGCATGACTTACAGCAATGACACCTGCACCGTGATAGAGTGATCTGACACCAGCACCGTGATAGAGAGCACTGACATCAGCAGCGTGACATAAAGCACTAACACAAGCACCGTGATATACAGCACTGACAGCAGCACCGTGATAGAGAGCACTGACATCAGCAGCGTGACATACAGCAATGACACCTGCACCGTGATAGAGTGATCTGACACCAGCACCGTGATAGAGAGCACTGACATCAGCAGCGTGACATAAAGCACTGACACCAGCCCCGTGATATACAGCACTGACAGCAGCACCGTGATAGAGAGCACTGACATCAGCAGCATGATATACAGCAATGACACCTGCACCATGATAGAGTGATCTGACACCAGCACCGTGATAGAGAACACTGACATCAGCAGCGTGACATAAAGCACTAACACCAGCACCGTGATATACAGCACTGACAGCAGCACCGTGATAGAGAGCACTGACATCAGCAGCGTGACATACAGCAATGACACCTGCACCGTGATAGAGTGATCTGACACCAGCACCGTGATAGAGAGCACTGACATCAGCAGCGTGACATAAAGCACTAACACCAGCACCATGATATACAGCACTGACAGCAGCACCGTGATAGAGAGCACTGACATCAGCAGCATGACTTACAGCAATGACACCTGCACCGTGATAGAGTGATCTGACACCAGCACCGTGATAGAGAGCACTGACATCAGCAGCGTGACATAAAGCACTAACACCAGCACCGTGATATACAGCACTGACAGCAGCACCGTGATAGAGAGCACTGACATCAGCAGCGTGACATACAGCAATGACACCTGCACCGTGATAGAGTGATCTGACACCAGCACCGTGATAGAGAGCACTGACATCAGCAGCGTGACATAAAGCACTGACACCAGCACCGTGATATACAGCACTGACAGCAGCACCGTGATAGAGAGCACTGACATCAGCAGCGTGATATACAGCAATGACACCTGCACCATGATAGAGTGATCTGACACCAGCACCGTGATAGAGAACACTGACATCAGCAGCGTGACATAAAGCACTAACACCAGCACCGTGATATACAACACTGACAGCAGCACCGTGATAGAGAGCACTGACATCAGCAGCGTGACATACAGCAATGACACCTGCACCGTGATAGAGTGATCTGACACCAGCACCGTGATAGAGAGCACTGACATCAGCAGCGTGACATAAAGCACTAACACCAGCACCATGATATACAGCACTGACAGCAGCACCGTGATAGAGAGCACTGACATCAGCAGCATGACATACAACAATGACACCTGCACCGTGATAGAGTGATCTGACACCAGCACCGTGATAGAGAGCACTGACATCAGCAGTGTGACATAAAGCACTAACACCAGCACCGTCATATACAGCATTGACAGCAGCACCGTGATAGAGAGCACTGACATCAGCAGCGTGACATACAGCAATGACGCCTGCACCGTGATAGAGTGATCTGACACCAGCACTGTGATAGAGAGCACTGACATCAGCAGCGTGACATAAAGCACTGACACCAGCACCGTGATATACAGCACTGACAGCAGCACCGTGATAGAGAGCACTGACATCAGCAGCGTGACATACAGCAATGACACCTGCACCGTGATAGAGTGATCTGATACCAGCACCGTGATAGAGAGCACTGACATAAGCAGCGTGACATAAAGCACTAACACCAGCACCGTGATATACAGCACTGACAGCAGCACCGTGATAGAGAGCACTGACATCAGCAGCGTGACATAAAGCACTAACACCAGCACCATGATATACAGCACTGACAGCAGCACCGTGATAGAGAGCACTGACATCAGCAGCATGACATACAGCAATGACACCTGCACCGTGATAGAGTGATCTGACACCAGCACCGTGATAGAGAGCAATGACATCAGCAGCGTGACATAAAGCACTAACACCAGCACCGTGATATAGAGCACTGACAGCAGCACCGTGATAGAGAGCACTGACATCAGTAGCGTGACATAAAGCACTAACACCAGCACCGTGATATACAGCACTGACAGCAGCACCGTGATAGAGAGCACTGACATCAGCAGCGTGACATACAGCAATGACATCCGCACCGTGATAGAGTGATCTGACACCAGCACCGTGATAGAGAGCACTGACATCAGCAGCATGACATAAAGCACTGACACCAGCACGGTGATATACAGCACTGACACCAGCACCGTGATATACAGCACTGACACCTGCACCGTAAGCAGCCCCAGGAGGAAGTCAGCATAGCATAGGGATGGTGGGAGCCCCTCATAATGAGCATAGCACAGGGATGGTGGGAGCCCCTCATAATGAGCATAGCACAGGGATGGTGGGAGCCTCTCATAATGAGCATAGCACAGGGATGGTTGGAGCCCCTCATAATATGCACAGCAGAGGTACAGCCCCAGGAGGAAGTCAGCACAGCACAGGGATGGTGGGAGCCCCTCATAATAAGCAGCCCCAGGAGGATGTCAGCATAGCACAGGGATGGTGGGAGCCCCTCATAATAAGCAGCTCCAGGAGGATGTCAGCACAGCACAGGGATGGTGGGAACCCCTCATAATAAGCAGCCCCAGGAGGATGTCAGCATAGCACAGGGATGGTGGGAGCCCCTCATAATAAGCAGCCCCAGGAAGAAGTCAGCACAGCACAGGGATGGTGGGAGCCCCTCATAATGAGCATAGCACAGGGATGGTGGGAGCCCCTCATAATATGCACAGCAGAGGTACAGCCCCAGAAGGAAGTCAGCACAGCACAGGGATGGTGGGAGCCCCTCATAATAAGCAGCCCCAGGAGGAAGTCAGCACAGCACAGGGATGGTGGAAGCCCCTCATAATAAGCAGCCCCAGTAGAAATATGACACCGCTCAACCTCTTCAAACAGGAGGGTACGGGCATATAGTACGGTGTGCTTTTTTTGGACAAGGAAGTGAGCCAAATGAAGAAAGAAGGTCTGTGTGCTCGATTAAAAAAATTGTTTATAGACATATACATGGTCTACTGGTCACATGTTTTGAATTCCTCCGAGATCCATGCCTCATTTATTTTTAGAAATGTGGGTAGTTAACACTGTCATGAGCTAGGCGAGTACGCTTATCAGTCACGATCCCCCCTGCTGCGCTCAATGCCCTTTCGGACAGGACACTGGACGAGGGGCAAGCCAACAGTTCAATTGCAAATTGGGCAAGCTCTGGCCAGAGGTCAAGCAATCCCACCTAGTAGTCCAGGGGTTCATCACTCCTCAGAGCGTCCACATCGCCCGTTACCCCGATGTAGTCGGACACCTGACGATCTAGGCGTTCCCTGATGCTGGATCCGGATGACACCTGTCGATGGGTTGGCTGAAAGAATGACCTCATATCCAAAGTCACCAACACATCTTCAAACCGGCCTCTTCTTGCAGGCGCTGTTGGATTGGTACCCGCAACTCCTTCTCTGGGAGTGGGAATTGCTCCTCTGCCAGCGCACGCAAAAGCATAATGCAGCATTTCTCTAAGCAAGGCCTGGAAGTGCTCCATTCTGACAGCCCTCTGTGAAGGCCCCCATTTGCACTAAACTGGAAGCGGTGTGGTGGCCTGGCTCCTGCTCATCATCCAGGATAATGTCGTCATCTTCATTCTCCTCTCCCCATCCACGCACAACAACAGGGATCCCAGATAGGTTTAAAGCATGCTCTTCTTGCTCCTCCTCATCCGCCCTGGCACCATCCTCCTCTGACTCCTCTTCAGACTCCTGTTGTTGACTTGTCTCAGATAGAGTAGCCCCCCTGGGAATTCATCCAGCATTGCGACTTCCTCATCTTCCCGCTCCTGCTCCTCCACAGCTTGATCAATGACACGACGCAATGCACGCTCCATAAAGAAGGCATAAGGTACCATGTCACTGATGGCGCCATGGCTGCGACTGACCAGTTTGGTGATCTCCTCAAATGGCCGCAGAAGTCTGCATGTGTCGCGCATGAGCAGCCACTGGCGCGGTGAAAAAAATCCAGCTCCCCAGAACCTGTTCTGCCGCAGAGTTCATACAGGTAGACGTTAACTGCACGTTTCTGCTGGAGCAGCCTATCAAGCATATAGAAGGTTGAGTTCCATCGCGTCGGGCAATCGCAAATAAGACGTCTGACCGGCAGATTGTGTCGCCGCTGAATGTCAGCAAGGCGAGCCATGGCCGTGTAAGATCTTCTGAAATGGGCCGAGATTTTCCTTGCCTGCCTCAAGATGTCCTGGACCCCAGGGTATTTGACAACGAATCGCTGCACGACCAAGTTTAAGACGTGTGCCATGCATGGCACGTGCGTAATTTTGCCCTGTTTCAATGCGCTAAGCAGATTGGCTCCGCTGTCACACACCACTTTACCAACTGTCAAATTGAGCGGTGTTAGCCACTGATCTGCCTGTGAACGCAAAGCTGAAAGGAGTGCCGGGCCAGTGTGACTCTTGGCTTCCAGGCACAACAGACGCAGCACGGCATGGCAACGTCTCACCTGGCATGTCGAATAGGTTCTGGGGAGCTTGGGCGGCGCAGCGGAAGAGACGCTAGCAGCGGAAAAGGAGGAGTCAGCCGAGGAGGAGAGGGAGGAGGATGGAGTAGGACGAGGAGGAGAAGAAGAGCCAGGCCTGCATGCAATCCGTGGCGGTAAAACCAAATCTGCACGGGTGCCACGGGTTACATGCTTGACGGCCGTCAGAAGGTTCACCCAGTGGGCAGTAAAAGTGATATACCTTCCCTGCCCGTGTTTGCTAGACCACGTGTCTGTGGTCAGATGTATCTTGGCACCGACACTGTGTGCCAGAGATACATTCACTTGCCGCTGAACATGGCCATATATCTCTGGGATGCCCTTCTGTGAGAAATACTTCCTTCCTGGGACCTTCCATTGTGGTGTTCCAATGGTCACAAATTTTTGAAAGGCCTCAGAGTCTACCAGTTTATATGGCAGTAGTTGGCGGGCTATCAGTTCTGACAAGCCAGCCGTCAACCGTTGGGCAAGAGGGTTATCCGGCGTCATAATTTTTTTACGCTCGAACATTAGGCCCACGGAAGCCTGCCTTTTTGCAGAAAAACGTGAGCTTGGTGTGATGGAAGGTGGAGTGGAGGACAATTGTAAGGAGAGAGGAGAAGGAGAAGTAGAAGACGAGGCTGGACAGTGAGAGCCTGGAGTGTGGCTTTGTGTGTTCCATTGCTCCCACTGGGCTCGGTGATGGCTGCTCATGTGCCTTCTTAAGGCGGTCGTCCCTAGGTGAGTGTTGGGCTTACCGCCACTAACGCGTTGACTGCAAAGATTGCAGATGGCAACGCTATTTTCAGCAGACATGTTAAAAAAAGCCCACACTGCGGAGCCATGTGCCGGTGTCCTGGGAGCGCCAGATGTGACCGTACATGGTCGATGACTCGCTCCTGATACATTTGCAGTCTGCTTTGTCCCTCCTGTGCAATGTAAGTTATTCCTGTTTCTCCTCCCTATCTGCTGGTCCATATCTCCCTCTGAACTCCCCTCCTCTTCCTCTCTTGTGGGCACCCACGTGACATCACTAGACACGTCATCATCGATGTCACCTTCCCCACCACTATAAGTAGAGATCTCGGAGTAGGCAGCAACAGCGGGGACCAACCTCCTCCTTGGGCTGATCTGGGTACTGTTGTCAGACTGCTGAGTGGCGGTTGTTGCTACCTCCTCTTCCTGATCCAATACCAAGAGTGGCTGCGCATCAGAAATGTCTTGATATGGATCGGAAAATAATTCCTGTGACTCAAGCGGAAGGTATGTGGTGGTGGTGGGGGTGGTGTTGTTGGTGGTAGTGTCTTTGGCTGGGTATTGCAGGGTATCACCGACTATGGCTGGGTATGGCTGGGTATCTCAGAGTATGGCTGGGTATCTCAGAGTATGGCTGGGTATCTCAGAGTATGGCGTTGCAGAGTATTGCGTTGCAGAGCATTGCAAGATATTGGAGGGTGTTGCAGAGCATTGCAGAGTGTTGCACGGTATTGGCGGGTGTTGCAGAGCATTGCAGAGTGTTGCAGAGCAGTGCAGAGTGTTGCAGGGTATTGGCGGGTGTTGCAGAGTGTTGCAGAGCGTTGCAGAGTGTTGCAGGGTATTGCAGGGTATTGCAGAGTATTGCAGGGTATTGCAGAGTAATGCAGAGTAATGCAGGGTATTGCAGAGTATTGCAGGGTATTGCAGAGCAATGCCGAGTATTGCAGAGTATTGCAGAGTATTGCAGTGTATTGCAGTGTAATGCAGAGTATCGCAGAGTATTGCAGAGTAATGCAGAGTATCGCAGAGTATTGCAGAGTAATGCAGGGTATTGCAGAGTAATGCAGAGTAATGCAGAGTATTGCAGGGTATTGCAGAGTATTGCAGAGTAATGCAGAGTATTGCAGAGTATTGCAGAGTAATGCAGAGTAATGGCAGGGTATCGCAGAGCATCGCAGAGTATTGCAGAGTAATGCAGAGTAATGGCAGGGTATTGCAGGGTATTGCAGGGTATTGCAGAGTATTGCAGAGTAATGCAGGGTATTGCAGGGTATTGCACGGTATTGCAGAGTAATGCAGAGTAATGCAGAGTAATGGCAGGGTATTGCAGAGTATTTGCAGGGAATTGAGGGGTTAATTTTCGGTGAGCAGCGATGTGGGCACTGCAGATGCAGCCCACATCGCTGCTGACACCGATCTCTTCCCCCTCTGCTGTTCTGATCAGTACAGAGAGGGGGAGGGAGGAACCGGCGTCATAACATGACGCCGGTTTGTTTACAAGTGATCACTCCGTCATTTGACAGAGCGCTCACGTGGTAAACGGCCGCTATGAGCGGCCGTTTACCGTGATCCGTGATGCGCCGGGTCCTGTGGACCCGGCGGTCACGGATGCTCTCGAGTGCGCGCCCCAGGGGGCGCGCGAGAGCGGAATTCTGGGAGGACGTCATATGACGGCCTCCCAGAGTTAAGAAACCGCCCTGTAGCCGTCATTCGGCTATAGGGCGGTTATTAAGTGGTTAAGGAATAGCAGACTGTACCTCACTCAACCCTATGTACTGTAGTACCCTAGACCTTACCAGTCCTTATAAGGACCTTTGTGGAACAAGTAGGTTGTGAATGATTAGCAGACTGTACCTCAGTCCCTATACTGATAAAGGTCTACTGCAGCAGTAGGGCAGTAGTCAGCAGTAGTGCACCTTAACCCTATGTATTGTGGACCTATACCAGTCCTTAAGGAATAACAGACTGTACCTCACTCAACCCTATGTACTGTAGTACCCTATACCTTACCAGTCCTTATAAGGACCTTTGTGGAACAACTAGGTTGTGAATGATCAGCAGACTGTACCTCAGTCCCTATACTGATAAAGGACTACTGCAGCAGTAGGGCAGTAGTCAGCAGTAGTGCACCTCAACCCTATGTATTGTGGACCTATACCAGTCCTTAAGGAATAGCAGACTGTACCTCACTCAACCCTATGTACTGTAGTACCCTAGACCTTACCAGTCCTTATAAGGACCTTTGTGGAACAAGTAGGTTGTGAATGATTAGCAGACTGTACCTCAGTCCCTATACTGATAAAGGACTACTGCAGCAGAAGGGCAGCAGTCAAGTATAATATTCTTTCTATATTTGGAAGAAAGAATATTATACGTGTACAAGCCTATTACCATACCATTCCTGAAAGGAACCTTTGTGGACCTAATAGTAACAGCTACTGATTAAACTGACTGTCCCTCACTGCCTCACACACAGCTTCCTGCCTGTCCCTATTTAAACTGACAAAACAGAGCCTGCTGGAACAATAACTTGAATAGCACTTTTTTAGACCTAATAGTAACAGCTAATGATTAAACTGACTGTCCCTGCAGCACACAGTGTCCTGTCCCTCTCTCTACACTGACAAAAGACAGGCTGCTGCAAAAATCTGTAGCACAGCAGTGCCTCAAACCTATATCCTGAACTACACCTAACACCTATACCAGTCCTGAAAATAACTTTTGTGGACCAAATAGCTAGCGATTTGGGTCACTGCAGTCTCTCCCTGCTCCACACAGCAACCTCTCCCTATAGTGACAGAAGAAAGAATGTAAAAAGACCGCCGGATCGGGTCTATTTATAAGTTAGGGGGAATGTCCAAGTGTCCATATGCTGTAATGTCTCAATTGGCTGTCCTGTACCCCATGATGGATGTGTCATCATAGGTCAAAGTTCTTTTACACAGTAAACACGGAAGTCCGCCGGGCGAACGGCGGCAATAGTCCGCCGATTGGGCGGACCGTTCAGCCATCCCTAATCAAGAATTGTAATTAGGGCTGCAACTAACGATTATTTTCATAATTGATTAATCGGCCGATTATTTTTTCGATTAATCGGATAAAATCATATTTAAAAAAAAAAAAAAAGTAATATGCCATTTTTCCATTTATTTAAAAGTAATAATGAAAAAACTGAGTGTTACACTCAAACTGCAGAATAAAACACCAATGATGGAGTATTATTACCCACAAAGAAAGTATGGTGAATGTCAGATTCCCTGCTTTATTCATACAAGTATGTGTATATATATAAAGAGAATAATAGACATATAAAATACTTTCCTGGTGCCTCCATAGCAGCATACCAGCATACCAGTGATAACTCCGCCCCGGAGTCCTCCCCTCAGGATAGTTACTAGCTTATAAAAAGGAAACCCATATCCCCCCTAGCATTCTCCTTTTTTTCCTCATACCTGATGGATAGTTTTGTATGTGTTCTTACCTCTGCCTGGCGCAGCTTCCGTCTGGGCTCTGGCCTCTCCCAGACGCAGTCCCCTGTCTTGGGTTTCTAACAGCACTGAGCAGGTAGGGGCTCTTTCTGAGTCTATTTTCCTTTGCTTACCTTTTCCCCTGCCCCTCTCCATTTAAGCTCAAACAAGCTAAAGGTGGCAGGCTCTGATAAAATTGTCCTGCCTGGGAGTGCTCCTGCAACTCTACCATTTCAACTTAGTAAGTGGTATATTCCTTACCTTTCTCTGAGATGTATGTGGGTAGGTGTGTATATAGGTATATATGTGTTTAATTTATTTAATTGAGTGATTAAACCTTTGTGTAGTTTATATACTTTGGTATGCGGTAAGGATTAGTCAGTATGTTTGTGAATGTACATATATGCATACCTATATAATTCTAGTGAATATGGGGTCTTTGGGGAGTATTTCCTTTTTTCGCTTGCAGTTCGTTAAAAATATGTATATTGTGTGTGTATGTGTGTGTGTGTGTGTGTATATATATATATATATATATATGTATATGTGTGTATCTAATCTGTAATAAAGAAAAATAATATATATAAAAAATCGTAGAATTATATAATGACAATTTTTTAGGAGCCTTTTTATTCTTTCCTGTCCATTCTTTTAGCTTCTATTTCAGTCGCCTTTTCCGCCCTTACTTGCCTTCACAATTATGAGCCAGCCGCTGTTTGACCAAGACCCTCGCTTTCTTAGGAAAGGGCACATACATACTTTATAAAAAAAAAAAAAAAAAGAAAGGAATTAGACTAAAAGAGTGCCTTGGGCTGTTACTCTAGTTTCAGCCCTATACACCAGAACACGTCTAACCAGACTTCTGGCCACCAAAGTGGATGCTCCAGTCCAAGCTCAAGACACAGCCGTTCGTCTAGCTCTCATCATCAGTCTAAAGGTCATCCTCCAAAAGGCAGCAGTCAAGCAGCCCATCCAGACAAGAGATCAAAGAGTGTAGGGCATGTGGAGCGACGCCTTTACCAGATAAACATATCTGCCAAAATTGCTTGCAGGGTTATGCGATTCAGGGGACCGAAGTTGAGCAGGTCACAGACCTTATTAAAAGAGTAGTCAAAGACTCCTTAACTGAACTAATGCAGGCGAACCCCTCTCCGCAGGGTTCCTCTGGCGGGAGTTATCCATTCCTGGCCCGTCTTTTGCAGCCCCTGCAGGCACTACATCAAGCCCACCTACCCGAGCAGGAGACAAAAGTGACTCGGAGGACTCCATAGATGAATCGGATCCGTGTGGATTCCATTTTTTCGCTAGCGCATCCAGTTGTATTGGCGGTTAAACAAGCCATTGGTTGAGAAGAAGCAGTAGAGCCTCCAAAAAAAATAATAATAAATAAATTAATAAAAAACAAAATTGTTTCCCCTTCTTGGAGGAATTGAAAGATCTAGTGGAGGGTGAATGGGAAAAAGCGGACAAACGTTTTTCCTTGAATAGACTTCAGAAGTTATATCCTCTGGCGGATTCGGATGCGGCTTTCCTGGACACTCCTCCAGTAGTTGACGTGACGTTAGTGCGGCTAGCAAAGAATATTACCCTTCCTATGGAAGATTCGGCTTCCTTTAGGGACCCATTGGATAGACGAATAGATGCGGACCTGAAGAAGGCCTACCAGTTGGCTGGCGGAGCCTGCAGAGCATCAGTGGCCCTGGCTTCAGTCTCTAATGTGGTCAAAGTGTGGACGGAGAATATCAAGGAGGCTATTTGAGAAGATGCCCCCAAAGATATTATTAAAGCTTTGGATGAGCTTAAAATATCGGCAGATTTTATTGGAGAGGCTGCAATAGACACCATGAGATATTCAGCCAGGGCAATGTTCCATGCTGACATGGCCAAAAGAGCATTGTGGCTAAAGCCGTGGGCAGCGGATGAAGCATCCAAACAAAATTGTTGCAAAATCCTATTTGATGGGAAGGCCCTCTTTGGAAAGAGGCTGGAAAAGGCAATCTCGAGAGTGACTGGGGGAAAATCAGGGTTGCTCCCCCAGGATAGAAGGGTTAGGCGTTCTCGAGTGGTGTCGTCTAAATATCAGTGATCTAGAAATAGAAATTCCAGCAACTTCCGGCAAAGTAAGGACTCCAAAAGGACTTGGAGAAGCACTCGGGCTACTTTCTTGAAAACAAATAAAGAAGTCTCCCCAGCACCCAGGAGGGTGGGAAGTCCTTTTGACAAGAGGTCATCCCCACCAGTAGGTGCCAGTTTGAAGGAGTTCGCAGAAGCCTGGCTGCACAGATGCAGGGACCTGTGAGTGGTATCTACGGTCAGGTTTGGACATTTATGGATGTTCCAAGAACAGCCCCCACAAGACTCATTCATTCAAACAAAGATCCCAACCTAACCTCAAAAGGCAGAAGCTCTGCAAAGTTACCTTCAACTCCTGCTGGTGCAACAAGCAGTGATACCTGTCCCTCCCTCCGAAAGATTCACAGGGTTCTACTCTCCTCTCTTTCTTACCCCCAAAAGGGGTGGAGAGTGGAGGCCGGTAGTGGATCTGAAAAGGTTAAATCGATTTATTCAGTTGGAATCCTTCAAGATGGAATCATTACAGGCAGATCAACCAGGAGACTGGATGATCTCGGTGGATTTGCAAGATGCGTATTTCCATGTGCCCGTGCTGCCTGCCTTCCAAAGGTTTTTGAGGGTGGCAGTAAGATCAACTCACATTCAATTTCAGTGCCTTCCTTTTTGGTCTGTGCACATCGCCAAGAATATTCTCAAAGGTGTTGATTGCAGTTCCAGCACTCCTCAGAGAGAAGGGACTTCGAGTTTTCCATTGTCTGGACGCCATCCTATCACTAGCATACAGTTCAGACCAATTGGTATAGCATAGGCAAATTCTTCTGTCCACTCTGAAAGAGTTCGGGTGGCTAATAAACACAGGAAAGAGGGTCCTGATCCCCACGCAAGCAATGGTTTATCTAGGTGCCCTCTTTGACACCAAGGCAGGCACAGTGCTCCTTCCCCCCCAGAAAATGACAGCGATCTCTCAGAAAATGGGCCACGTAAGAACGCTATCTCACCTGTCGGTGTCAAATTGCCTAAGTCTGATAGGGACCATGTCAGCCTGTATACTGATGGTGCCCTGGTCCCATTGGCATCTGAGGACTTTTCAATGGGGCTTTTTGACACAATGGAAGAGGAACTCACTGTATCAAAGGATAGCGATATTGACATCCATGAAGAGGGGTCTGCTATGGTGGACAAAAGAAAACATCTCGAGGCCTCGCCTCCTACAGGGCCCTCTTGGACCATTCTTACCACCGATGCGAGCGCGAAGGGGTGGCGGCACACTGTGGTCACCTGGAGGTACAAGGGAGATGGGATATCCCCACAGAGGGAATAATATCCAATATCCTGGAGCTGCGAGTGGTATATTTGGCACTGATAGATTTGGAGGAACATGTACGTCAGAAACAGGTGCTGGTCCGTCTGGACAATAAAGCAGTGGTAGCATATATACAACGTCAAGGGGGAACTCACAGCCTCATGCTGTTGAGAGAGATAGAGCCTATTATGTTGTGGGCAGAGAGAAATCTGGTGGATTTGAAAGAAATCTATCTCCCGGGGCCATTTGAATCAACAGGCGGATCTCCTATCTCGCTGTTTCCCAGACAGCAACGAATGGTCGCTCCATCTGGCGGTGTTCAGGTGGATTGTGAAGTTACAGAAACCTCCAGAAATAGACCTATTCGCCTCCCCGACAAACGCAAAGTTGCCAAGCTTCCTGTCCCGCCTACCTCACCCTGGAGCAGAGGCAATAGATGCCTTATCGTGCCCGTGGCACTGCAAGACGGCATATGCATTTCCTCCCAGACCATTGGTTGCGAAATTTCTGCTTAGATTATCGAGGGAGCCGGTCAGGGTTGTGACAGTTCTTCCCTATTGGCCGAAGAGGCCATGGTTCTCTTGGACAATGAGCCTCAGTGTACGTCCTACGGTCAAGATCCCAGTATTCCCGCAACTGCTTTCACAGGGAAAGCTTTTTCATCCAGCCCCACACAAGCTGAACTTGCATGCCTGGATCTTGAACAGAAAAGATTCCAATCCCTAGGATGTTCGGCGGGCATAATTTCAACCCTATTAAAGGCAAGGATGCCCTTTACTAATTACATTTACTCAAAGATATGGGATAAGTTCAAACAGTTTGCGGAAGACATTGAGGTATTGAGTCAGCCCTGGCATTGCCTTAAATAAAGTTTTCCTTTGAAGTATTATCCACCCTGGTTTTAGCTATTCATTGTATCACTGGTATGCTGCCATGGAAACACCAGGAAAACTGAAAATTGTTTCATACTTACCGTAATTTTCTTTTCCTGGTGCCTATCCATGGCAGCATACATACCCTCCCTGGTATTCGATATAATTGGAGAATGCTAGGGGGGATATGGGTTTCCTTTTTTTTCCCCCCTCCTTTATTCCATAGAAAGTATACGTTGAGGACAATATATAAAAAAAAAAAGAAAAAAAAAAAAAAAAGAATTATAAATATTTATGTATAATATATGTGTAAAGGTTAAAAAAAAAAAAAAACTGAAAAGGTAGAATATATATATATATATATATATATATATATATATTCTACCTTTTTGGATCAGCAAAAAAAAAATGACACTATCCCCCGCCCCCCACAGCCACATTGTTTATTTAAATAAAAGGTATAACACTATCTCCCCCCCCCCCCCCCCCCCCCAATAAAATGCAGCTTATTACAAGCATAAAAACATAGCATATCACTGATGATTTGCGCCAAGCTCACCACTGATCAAAGTTCCTCCAAACAGACCGCCATGATGAGTCCCGGGATGACGCCTATTGGCGCAAATCATCACTGATATGCTTGTAATAAGCTGCATTTTATTGGGGGGGAGATAGTGTTATACCTTTTATTTAAATAAACATTGTGTCTGTGCCGAGCAAGTGGAAAGGCTTAGATAGGATTAGATAAAAACGAACTACTATCTAATAGATAGTAGTTAGTTATTAGGTTAGATTAGCTCATATATGTAGTGGTACCCGCTTAAAAAGTTTTGAATGAGGGCAGGTGTTGTAAATTTTTTCTGCGACCCATGAAAAAAACTAACCCCATCACTTCCGGTCTGGCTCCGTCACTGAAACAGCTGACGGCTGGCCTTTACCGCGTGTGCGCCACTTCAATGCTATTAACAGTGCATGCGCAGGATATTTCTTTAGCGGTGGAGAAAAATTATGGACTCAAGCTGGCGGAAACTTGCGGGCGGGCGGAGATGGACAGCTGGTTAGAACATCAGCAGGAGCCCCGCCCACCCCACTAACATGCCCCCGAATCGTGCATGTGCGGGATATTTGTTTACTGGTCGAGAGAAATTATGAACGCAAGCTGACTACATGTACAGTACTTTCTGGGCACAGTGAGGCGTATTTATTTGCAGAACAATGTACTGTACATGTAGTCAGTCCATAATTTTTCTCGACCGCTAAACAAATATCCTGCGCATGCGCTGTTAATAGCAGCTTGCGTCCATCATTTTTCTCGACCAGTAAACAAATATCCTGCGCATGCGTGATTCGGGGGCATGTTACTGGGGTGGGCGGGGCTGCTGCTGATGTTCTAACCATCTGTCCAGCTCCGCCCGCCCACCCGCAAGTCTCCGCCCACTTGAGTCCATCATTTTTCTCCACCGCTAAAGAAATATCCTGAGCATGCGCTGTTAATAGAATTTAAGTGGCGCATGCGCGGTAAAGGGCTGCTGTCAGCTGTTTCAATGACGGAGCCGCACCGGAAGTGACAGGGTTAGTTTTTTTCACGGGTCGCAGAAAAATTTACAACACAGGCAAGGCATCCAGCGTGACTCCTCCAGAATTCACTTGGGCTGACACAGGCTGAACAACTTGCGCTGGGGGTGACGTCAGCGCGCAGCTTGCCACGGCCGGGTGTGCCAAGATGGCCACCAGCTCCAGAGCTAGGCCAAAGCCACGGCCTGAGGCCGCGGATCGCATGGTGCGGACCAACTAATCGATAATGAAAATCGCTGACAACGATTTTCACTATCGATTATTAACAATAATGTTGATTAATCATTTCAGCCCTAATTGTAATTATATGCCATTGTTGAACAGTGGTAGAAAAATTGGGTCTCTGGTGGTTGTGGTGGTGGTACTGGTGCCACAACACTATAAGTCCTCACAGTTACTCTCGATGGACACAGGAACGGGCCCTGCTGTGAAATATTATATCAAGAATTGTAATTACATGCCCCTGTTAAACAGGGGCTGAAAAATTGGGCCTTAGGCACTGCTTGCTGGTGCCACGGCACTGCAACCTCTCCCAGATACTCTAGTTGTAGTGCAGGAATGAGCCCTGCTGCAAAGCATTGCATCAAAAATGGTAATTACACGCCCCCGTTAAACAGGGGCTGAAAAATTGGGCTGGTGGCATCACCCAGAACCAAAAATGTTCTTCCAAGATATCAGCGGAGGAGGAAGAGGATAGACAGTCAACATAACAGGATAGTCACTCAGCATCAGCATACGCAGTCTTGAAGGGATGTGATATTTAAAAAAAATTATTCGGTTACATCAGCTTCAGGTGCTTGGTAGCTGGTGGTGATCCAAGACTGATTCATCTTTACGAAGGTCAGTCGATCAACCGAGTCGGTGGACAGGCGCACCCTGTGATCGGTAACAAAGCCACCGGTAGCACTGAAGGTGCGTTCCGAAAGAAAGCTGGATGCAGGACAGGCCAGTAGATCAATTGCATACTGTGCAAGCTCTGGCCAGTGATCCATCCTCAAGACCCAGTAAGCCAGAGGATTTTCGGTGGGAAAGGTGTCCAAGTCTGACCTTGCCCCTAGGTATTCCTGCACTATGTAAATCAGACGCTGGCGATGGTTGCTGGAACCGATCATACCTTGGGGCTGCGGACTAAAAAATTGTCTGAACGCATCGGTCAGATGGCCACCTTCTCCACTGCTCCTTCTGACCGAAGGTTCAGCAACATTTTGTCCAGGACCAAGAGTTTGTAACCTCCCAGTCTCTGGGAACGCGTTGCACAGACCTTTCTGCAAGGCCTCCCGGAGATGTCTCATCCTCTGCTCCCTCTGCGACGGCAAGATAAGGTCCGCAACCTTACCCTTGTACCGTGGATCAAGGAGAGTGGCCAGCCAGTAATGGTCCCTCTCCTTGATCCGAAGAATATGAACTGCAGCTACCTCCCCAGCCACGTACAAGTCCACGGATTTCTTGGGACTGTAAATCATTCCTACAAGACTGCTGCTGCTGAGTGCCAGGCTCCACCTCCATGCTGACACAATCATCCTCCTCCTCGTCCTCTTCCTGTGTGATGGGTGGGACAGCAGGAACACTGTCTGGATAAAGGGGGCCTTGAGAGGCAAGGAAGTCCTCCTCTTCCTGCCTCTGTTCTGCCTCAAGTGCCCTGTCCATTATTCCACGCAGTGTATGCTTCAACAGGTGGACAAGAGGTACAGTGTCACTGATGCATGCACTGTCACTGCTCACCATCCTTGTGGCCTCCTCAAACGGTGACAGGACAGTGCATGCATCCCTGATCATGCCCCACTGGCGTGGTGAGAAAAAACCGTGCTCCCCTGACCCTGTCCTGGTGCCATAGTCGCACAGGTACTCATTGATGGCCCTCTGCTGCGTGTGCAGCCGCTGCAGCATGGCCAATGTTGAGTTCCACCTGGTGGGCATGTCATATATAAGGCGATTCTTGGGCAGGTTCAACTCCTTTTGGAGCTCAGCCAGCCGAGCACAGGCATTAAATGATCGGCGGAAATGCACACACTTTCCTGGCCTGCTTCAGGACATCCTGTAAGCCTGGGTACCTGCCCAAGAACCGCTGCACCACCAGGTTAATAACGTGAGCCGCACAGGGCATATGGGTCAGTTGTCCCTGTCGGAGGGCAGAGAGGAGGTTGGTGCCATTGTCGCAAACCACCAATCCTGGCTTAAGCTGGCGTGGTGTTAACCACCTCTCGGCCTGCCCCTGCCGAGCTGACAAAATATCTGCCCCAGTGTGGCTCCTGTCCCCCAAACAAACCAGCGAAAGCACGGCATTGCATCATTTTGCCTGCGTACTTGCGTAGCCCCTTGAACGCCTACGGAGCACCACTGGTTCCGAGGACAGAGCATTGGAAGAGGCCATGGGGGAAGAAGAAGAGGATGGGGTGGAGGAGAGAGGTGTGTCACAGCCAGTAGTAGCCTTTTGGAGGTGTGGTGGCGGAACAACCTCCAACACTACTGCACCTTGTCCTGCATCCTTCCCAGCTGCCAGAAGAGTGACCCAATGGGCCGTGAAAGACAGGTAATGTCCCTGTCCATGCCTGCTGGACCATGAATCAGCGGTAATATGCACCTTACCGCTGACCACCCTGCCTTCCACATGCCGGTAGAGAGCCGGAATCGCCTTCCTTGAGAAAAAGTGGCGTTTGGGGACCTGCCACTGAGGAACCGCACATTGCACAAACTCACGGAAGGGGGCCGAGTCTATCAACTGAAAAGGTAGCAGTTGAAGTGCTAGCAATTTAGCCAAGCTAGCATTCAACCACTGGGCATGTGGATGGCTGGGAGTGAACTTCTTTCTACGGTCCAGCAGCTGGGGCAGGGAAATTTGCCTGCTACAATTGGACGTGGCTGTACTGCTAGCAGAGTGCCCGTAAGCACTTGGCTGTGACACATCTAATTCTACACCTTCATTCCTCTCAGCGCAAGTTTCAGAGAGGACTGAAGGTCTAGTGGGGTTGGAGATCCCAGCTGAAGAGGAGCAAGGAGAGGTCCGCTTTGTTCTTTGGTGTGGGTCTTTGAGGTACGCTTGCCAACAAGCTGCATGGCAGGTCAACATATGTCTAGTCAAGCATGTGGTGCCCGGGGGGGCGTGTCCAAGATGGCCGACTGAGTGGACGCACATGAAGTAAGCTCCGGCTGACCACCTGGAAAACGAGATCCTTGCCCTGCAGATATTGTGTGTAGTGGGACCGCATCCTACGAAAACGGACCCGGGAGTGGGTGACCAAGGGAAAGGGTACTTCAAACAGCCGCAGAACCCTGCATCGGCTAAAACAAAGCCCCGGCCTAGCTCCGGCCCATCTCCAGACCCAAAGCCCCCAACCCGAATGGCGTCCCCGCCGGAAGATCCGGTCCCGGCTCTGTCGGAACAATTTTACTTCGCTGCGCTGATGCAGGCTATTACGACCTGCCAGTCTGCCCTTACGGGGAAGATGGAATCGGTGCAATTGGATATCAGCCTTATCCGAAGGGATATGGACTCGTTTCCGCGCTCGGAACGCCACGTGGGGGATTCAGAGGACGTGCTGCGGGATCACTCTAGGACCCTCAGAACGCTGCAGACCAGGGTGAAAATATTAGAAAGCAGAGCGGAAGATTCCGAAAATAGAAATCGGAGTAATCTCCGCATTGTGGGATTGCCTGAGGGGGCAGAAGGTGCAGACCCCCAGACTACTATCACTTTACTGAAACTGAAGGTTTGCTTCGTACACTCCTGCCTCAAGCGCCATTTTCGAGGTTCTTCACTGTGGAGAGGGCACATAGAATGCCTGCTGTCCGGGCCATCCCGGGGGCTCCTCCACGCACGCTCATCCTCCGCCTCCTCCACTTTAGGGATCATGACCTGGTGCTGTGGGAGGCACGTAAAGTGGAGGCTCTTACCTACGAGGGGGAGCACTTGATGATCTTCCCGGATTACTCCATCGACACACAGAAGCTACGCCGGTCCTTTGACCAAGTTAAGTTAAATCTCCGCAACAGGCACATTAAGTATAGCATACTGTTCCCAGCCCGGCTCCGAGTCCAAGATGGCGAAACGGTACGATTTTTTACCTCACCGGAGGAAGCTGCGGCCTGGCTGGACACTCTACCACGGGGATGAGAGGATCGGTAAGCCGCCCCTGAGGGGATCTGTGAGTGCATTGCTTTCATTCTCGACTGCACTGTGTACTGGGTCTCCTACGGGGTAGCTGGTGGGGGCAGGCTCCAGCTCCTGTTAATCCACTGGTCGGTCATTAGGTGCAGAAAGTTATTTCCCGAACAGTTGAATATTACCCCTGCTGTGACCTGCCTGCCCCGATCCCCACTTGCTGGCGGAGCCCAGTGACTCTTCTTTTGAGCGATATTTTTCAACTATTGGTTTGTAACGGTTCTCTTTCTAAGATTGTGCCCCGGCAATGGCCGGGTGAAACTATGAAACTATGCCTCTGCAGGGCCCTTTCATCCTGAAGATGGACTAGACCGGACTTGCAGTGCTTGGACTGTAGCACTCATAGAGCTTATCTTCACACGCACCCCCATGGTAGATACCTGGGAAGGTTGTTTAGGGATTAGGACACACCGAAGTTTGGGGGGTGATGTCGGGGTGGGGGGGGGGGGGGGCTGGGAAGGAGGGGGAAGTTAATGTGTAGAGCTGGTCTTTCTCACAGTTTTTTCCTAATTTTTTTTATGTTTGGTTTGGGTCAGGTTTTCAGTGTATCCCTTCAGTGTCAGCAAACGTGAGCCAAGGGTGTTCCTTTCCTGGTAAGGGGGAGGGAGACCCGGGGGAAGGTATATTGGGGGAGGTTGATGTATGTGTGCTAGCAGGAGGGCCTATGTTGGTGATCCGGGGAAACCGTGTATTTTTATGGGTGACAGGATTATGGCCCCACTGACCATTTTGTCCTGGAACGTACGGTGCTTAAACTCCAAACTTAAACGCTCCCTAGTATTCACATATATAAAATACTCCCCACAGATCTGAATGCTTCAGGAGACCCATCTGACTGGAGGGAAGACGCTGGTCCTTAAGAAACCCTGGGTTGGGGCATATTACCATTCTACCTACTCTGTATATGCCAGGGGGGTCAGTGTTCTGGTTCATAGATCTCTCCAGTTCTGCCTCCTCGATCTTCATTTGGATCCAGGTGGTAGGTATGTAGCGCTTCATGCCATGTGTAATGGACTGGAGATGCTTCTGGTGGGAATTTATGTACCCCCTCCTGCTACTATGGAGCTCCTGAATAAACTGACCCCTATAATGGCACTATACCCTGGCGCCGGGATGTTGATAGCGGGTGACCTTAATATGACCCCGAACCCATCTCTAGATAGATTCCAGATAGGCATGGGTCAGAGTTCCCCACTTCTGAAATGGATGGAATTGTATGGGTTAACTGATATTTGGAGGTAGAAACATCCTGCTGACAGAAAATACATGTGCCACTCCGCCACATATGCCTAATTTTCCAGGATTGATTTGCTGCTGGTGGACGCTTTGCTGCTTCCCCGCACTATGGGGGTGGATATTCTGCCCAGAGGCATATCCGATCACGCGCCTATGCTGCTGCGGCTCTCTGGGTACTGGGTGGCGGATGAGCGGGTGGCCCCGGGGGTAGAGGTGGAACTGAGGTCCTACTGGGGGCAGAACAGGGGCACCGTGGCTTCCACGGTACTCTGGGATGCCTACAAAGCTTATGCTAGATGTCAATACCAGACTTACATCTTTAGAGCCAGGAAAAGTTCTAGGCTTAATTTGGAAAATGCGGAAAAAGGGCACAGGAGCTGGAATGGGTCTATACACTGGGGGGTGATGGAGCGACCTATGCTGCATTACAATTGACTCACAGGGAGATTTCCTTGTTCAGGACGGAGGGTAGCAGGAAGATATTGCTGACCCAAACACAATGGATATTTGAACAGGGGGAGAAGATGGGCAGACTCCTGGCGTGGCTGGCAAAAGAGAGGGTATCAGTAGCTCATATAGCCAGAATTAAGGGGGAGCGGGGAGAGGTAATATCGGACCCCTTTCAAATTAATGCTCGGTTTGCGCAATACTACGAGGCCCTCTACGCCCCCAGAGAGGTCTTTACCCCGGAGGCCCTTGACGACTTTTTAGACCGGGTAGACTTCCCGATGCTCTCTGATGTTGACCATGCCTGCCTGGAAACCCCGATTTCTCTTGAGGAGGTCCAGGCGGCTATTGCCTCCCTCAAAGCGTCAAAAACTCTGGGCCTTGATGGCCTACCAGCGGAGTTTTACAAAACCCACGCGGAAATGCTCGCTCCACAGTTTCATGGCTTGCTTCGTACCATGTTGGAGGAGGGGGACCTTCCACCCACTATGTCCGAGGCGGTGATCGTCGTGATCCCCAAACCCAATAGAGACCCTGAATGCTGTTCCTCCTATCGCCCGATTTCATTGCTCAACGTCGATGCAAAAATCGTAACAAAGATTCTAGCGAATAGGCTTAATTCTGTGATATTGACCCTAGTCCATGGTGACCAGACGGGCTTTATGCCTGTCAAAGGCACTGACATTAACATATGGCGCTTATATACTCATATCTCCAGGGCAAAAACTGAGGATAGGCAGGGAGTCGTTGCATCACTAGATGCGGAAAAGGCATTCGATTCTGTTGAATGGCAATTCCTCTGGAGGGTTTTAGAATGCTTTAACTTTGGCCCTAAATTTATATCCTGGATTAAGTTGTTCTATAACAGCCCCTGTAGCCAGAATTCGTATGGAATGGTGTCTGAGGAGTTCCCGCTGGGCAGGGGCACGAGGCAGGGCTGCCCTCTGTCCCCGGGCCTCTTCGCGCCGGCCGTAGAACCCCTGGCCATACTTCTGAGAGCATCGGAAGAGGTTGAAGGGCTGCGGGTGGGTCCCCTTATTGATCAGATATCTCTATATGCGGATGACGCCCTCCTCTACCTTCCTGAGGCATCTTCCTCATTGACACAGGCCCTTCACATTGTAGATGAGTTTGGTTCCTTTTCGGGGATAAGAATCAATTGGGATAAATCCTTGCTATTTTCACTTTCTCAGGACCCCCGGGACATGGTCACGCCAACGCCACTGAAATTTGTTCAGCAGTTTCCGATACCTGGGGATAGTAGTGAGGGGTGACCCTAAACAATATTTGGATGATAATGTGTACCCAGTCCTAGATGACCTGATTGCCAAATGTGGAAGTCCTTGCCCTTATCACCGGCGGGTAGAATTAATTTGTTAAAAATTACCTTCCTACCAAAATTTTTGTACGTTTTTAGGAACACCCCTACTCCGATCCCGAACTCCTTCTTTAACCACTTGCTTACTGGGCACTTAAACCCCCCTCCTGCCCAGACCAATTTTCAGCTTTCAGCGCTGATGCACTTTTTTTTTAATTTAATTACTCTTTATTGAAAAGAATCTTTTCTCTTTTTTCTCTTTTTTTCCCTTAATATAACATAGACATAGTTACAAAAAATTGACATATAAAACAACAAAAAATACAAATTCTACCATCGTAAAATTTACCAAAATACGCAGGTGTAACCATGTAATAACATACTAATTATCCCTACCCCGCATGCTAAGCCACCCCCCCCCCCCACTACCCTATTCTAAGAACACGTGTTGCTGACGCCGGCCTGACCAATTCAGGCCGACCGGCGGGCGAATGACAGATCACTCCGGGAGCAGCAATAGAGAGCGCCAAAGAGTCCTCAACCTACGCCAAGCCCAAACCAAGTAAGTACTCACTAAGTCTTGTCATCCTCTGTCTCATCCAGGGGGTAGCCAATATCCCTCAACCATGGGTTCCAAAGTGCCCTAAATTTTTTTTATATTATTTTGTCTAACAAACCTTGTTCGTTCACACCAAATTGTGGAGTTTATGGCGTTTACCCATGCTTGTAATACTGGGGGGCTTTTTGCCTGCCAGTTCAACGTAATTAGTCGCCTGGCTTGGTATAAGCACCTCAGTATAGATATCTTTGTTACAGCAGATACTCTACCCCCTTCCATAATCCCTAGTAGACAAGTCTTAGCTTCTGGTTTTAGGGCGGCGTTAAAAATCCTATTAATTCTATGTACAATTTCTATCCAGTACTGATATAATTTTGGGCATTTCCATACCATATGGTCCCCTAATGCCCCACATCTGGGGCAGTTGCCATTAGATTTTCTATTTATTTTCCACATTTTTTTAGGGGTGTAGTATGCCCTATATATATAAAGAGCTTATGGGATATACGCTGTGATGGAGAAATAGATACCAGGTTCCCCTGTGCTAAGGTCTCGTCCCATTGCTCTTACTTAAGTGGTCCAGATCTACCGCCCATCCCCTTCTACTCTTATCAGGTCCCTCTCCTTTCAACACTTTATCCTTGAGTTTTATATATAGCCTGGAGATCTGGCCCTTTGTTTGCCTTCGTTCAAGGAGTTCCTGAAGTAGGGGGGACTTTGTCCTCTCAATAGTAAGTGTGCTATACTGTGCTTGTATCCCATGCCTCACTTGCAGGTATGTGTAGAAAGTTTTATTCGAAATGCCAAATTCCTGCCGAAGGGCCTCAAAAGATTTCATAGAATTCCCTTGGTAGAGATGGACTAGCCTACTAATCCCTCTTCTCTCCCACTCCAGTGATTTACCTATACTGTTTAATTCAGCCAGGTCTCCGTTGTTCCATAGGGGCGTATACTCAGTTACTCCCTCATAGTCTAGGAGTTGCTTGACTGTCTGCCATACCTTCCTCGCCAATACGTTGGTAGGACATTTGCATGCAAATGAGTTGGCCTCCAAAACTTCAGGTAATGTTTTATGATGTGCTTTGTCGATCATCAATTTATGGTTTGGGCTACCACCTCCTTCAAGCCCAGCCCCAGTAAAATGCTGGAGCTGGGCTGACAGGAAGTATGTTCTTGGATGTGGTATCGCTACTCCTCCTTTTCCTGCAGACAGCTGCAGTGTCTGCAAGCGAATACGAGGCTGTCTCTTCCCCCATATTAATTCACGAGTCAGTACCTCCAATCTGGTAAACCACTTCTGGTTGATCCAGATTGGGGAATTATGGAGGATATATAAAATCTGTGGCTGCCAAATCATTTTAACTAAGTTACAGCGGCCTGCCACAGACAGAGGGAGGCGACACCAGCTGTTGACCTTTTGTTCCAGCTTCGCCAGTAATGGTACCAAGTTCTCCACAATATACTGGTTTATATCTCTAGGAATCCAAATACCCAGATATTTTAGCTTAGGCACCACTTCTAATCCCAAAACTGACGATGACCAGGCCTGATTGTTGCCCAAATTCCTCCATCAGCTGCACTACGTTAATCAGAGTAGAGCCCGTGTCACCAATAAAAAAACAAAACGTCATCTGCGAATAGGGCCACTTTCTCCTCCTCCGGTCCACGCCGGAACCCCTGGATGTCCGGGCGCGATCTCGCCAGCACTGCCAGGGGCTCCATAGCCAGCACGAACAGGAGGGGAGAAAGCGGACACCCCTGTCTCGTACCCCTTTCTAAATAAAATGTATCGGAAAATCTAGTCCCCATTTTAATCTTTGCCCTGGGTCCCCCATAGAGCAACTTTACCCATTGGATAAATAACGGGCCAAAGCCAAAACGTTCCAATACACCCCAGAGGTAACCCCACTCCAGACTGTCAAAGGCTTTAGTAGCACCAGGGCCAATATGGCACCTGGGCTTTCATTATCTCTGGGTATTTGTAAATTTAAGAAGACCCTCCTAATGTTAGTGCTAGTTGTTCTGCCCGGGATAAACCCGGACTGATCTGGATGTATTAACTTATGAATATAGTTATTTAAGCGAGTTGCTAGGGCCTTGGCTAAAATTTTTACGTCTGAACATAGCAGGGATATCGGCCGGTATGACGAGACCTCTTGTTGATCCTTCCCCTCCTTTAAGATTAATGTAATATTGGCCTCTAGCATTGAGGCAGGAAGCTTTCCCGCTTCTAGTGCGTGATTTAATGTCTCCAGCAGTGCCGGCATCAGCTGTTCGCTATAGCGTTTATAAACTTCTACTGGGAGCCCATCAGGGCCAGGTGATTTATAGTTAGGCATACTAATCATTGCACTTTTTAATTCTTCCAACGTAAGTGGGAGATCCAGATTCAGTTTATCCTGATCTGAAAGCATGGGAATCGCTGCTTGGTGTAAAAAATTAATGGCCAGATGTCTGTGTTCCTGTGTAGTTGATTTATATAGATTTCTGTAATAATCGCTAAGTACCTTCATAATCTCAGGGGGTCTGGAGACAAGGTCTCCATTCTGTGTTTTAATTGCTTGTATTACTGTGGAGGGACCATTAGATTGTACTAATAAGGAAAGAACTCGGCCCACCCTTTCTCCTTCACCAAAATAACGTTGACGTTGGAAGATGCGCTGGTTTTCTGCCTTCTTTAAGAGGGCCATTCTATATATCTGCTGGCAGTCCACCCAGGCCTGTTGCTTCCCCGGCGTTGTGTCCTCCACAAACACTCTCTCAGCCTGGATAACATCATTTCTAATTCCTTCCTCTTGCTTTTGAGCTTCCTTTTTAGATATTGCAATTTTTTGTATAAGTATTCCTCTGAGAAAGGCTTTTAGGGAGTCCCAAACAAATCCAGGCGCCGCTGTCCCTCTATTGATTTGGAGAAATTCCCCTATCTGTGTCCCTAAGAGGTTGGAGCTATCAATTAGCTCCAGCCAAGCAGGGTTTATTTTCCACTCTCTCTGTGGGGCACTCTCTCCCGAAGTCAAGGTTATAACTAAGGGGGAATGATCTGAAATCCTGCGTGCCCCATATTCTATATCTACCACCAACCCTGATGCCTCTTTATTTCCCAAACCCATATCTATTCTCGATAACGTCTGGTGGGTACTAGAGAAGCAAGAGTACTGCCTGTCCTCGGGGTGTCGTGTTCGCCAAATATCGCTTAATCCAACTTCTAGTAGGAATTCGTGTAGCCGGCCCGTTCTGTTCCCCCCTGGGCAAGGAAATCTGTCCAGGCTCTTTAGAATCATTAAAATCTCCGGCTATAATCCATGGGGCACCTGGTTTACCCAAGCTGAACACAAGGAATTTGTACATAACCTCTAGCTTGAAGGGGGGAGGTATATAAATATTGGCCAAGACATATTCTTGCCCATCAATCAGACAGTGCAGAAAAACAAATCTCCCCTCCCCATCGATCTGGGACTCTTTACATAAAAAATCTATACCCTTCCAGACTAGCACTCTCACTCCGCGAGAGTATGATGAATAAAAAGAGTGATAGTGTGCTTGAAGATTCCGGTTGTGTAGATGGGGGGCCGTAATTGGAGTTAGATGGGTTTCCTGTAGGAAAACCAAACCGGGTCCCTTCCTCTCCATCTCCAACATCACGGACCCCCTCTTCTTAGGATCTCCCAGGCCCCTCACATTCCATGAGATTATATTCCACCTACCCATTGGTTACAGTAGTTACTATATCCATGTAATGGGGGGGGGGGTGGGGGGGGAGGGAGCTGCTTCCTCCCCCCAACGCCGCCCCCCATCTCAACCTGCTCCCCGTCACCACCCTAATGTCAACAGCACGTGTTCGAAAACTCACCCCCCTCCCTCCCAACCTTGCCCATCAGAGCGACCCCTAGGGGTCTCGACTGTAGCCGGTATGATCTTACCCCATTCAAAAATACCCGTGCTCCCCACCCCCCCCAGACAATCCTACCATACCCATTTAACATAGATTCAAGGTGGGATTATAATCCCTCCATGACACCAGTTATGTCCCGAACGAGAGAAAGAAAAAAAAAAGAGGGGGGAAAGGGGGAGGGGGGAGATGCCAATAAGGCTTCAAGAGCTCAATGGCCATAATAATATATACCCCCAAAATATAACCATATCCCCACTGCTCCCACCCCCCCCCCCCCACGAATCTCACCCTCCCAGCTCCACTATAGAACCTCATTTGCCACATCCAGTGTAAAATGATATAATATTTAATTTATCCTAATAGTGTCATAGTGCTCCATAACCCATACTGCTTGCCCTACACCATTTATTATATCGTTATCCCTCTTCTCTCGAATAGCAGACAGTGACATTATACCTTCCCCTCTTATTCGTTAATATACATTCATAAACAAAATATTACTAATAATAATTATACTCAATTTTTGTATGCATTCCCTCACACCCACCCCCCCGCCCTCGCACCCCAGCTGTGGCTACACCTTACATATACTTATACACAGTGTAATTCGCATATAATACACAATAACCCGTGATGCATTGATCCCCATTCCTGTTGATACATTATAACCCCCTGCTCATCCCCCTCCCATTCCCCACCTCTTCAACCATTAATAACATGTGGCAAAAACAGTACAGAGCAGAGCAACCAAAACCCAAGGGAAAAAAAAAAAAGGGGGGGGGGGGGGACCCACCCCTACCCCCCTCCAGGAGCTGATACAAAAGATAATACACAGTGACTCTAAATGCCACTAAAGAGACCCTTTATGTTCCTCCAGCCAGTTCGTAGCCTCCCTTGGAGAGCTAAAAAATAGTGTTGAGCCCAAGGCGGACACCCGGAGTCGGGCTGGATACAGTAAGGCATAGGTTATCTTGTACTTTTGCAAGGTACGCTTAACAGGTACAAACTCCGCTCTCTGTTTCTGCAAGTCCGATGAAAAATCTGGGTAAAATGACACTCTAGTCCCTCTATAGAAGATGTCTCCCAATCCCCTAACTCTCTGCATCAAAATCATTCGGTCGTTATAATTAATAAATTTCAGTATCATTGGCCTGCAGCGTCCCTCTGCCAGATGCGATCTAGCAGGGACTCTGTAGGCTTTTTCAATGCAAGAGAGCGAAGAGAAGGAGACACCTCCCAGTAATTCCTTAAACCAGTTCTCCAAGAAGATTATAGGGTTAGAGCCCTCGCTTCCCTCTGGAAGGCCAATTAGTCGCACGTTATTCCTGCGACTTTTGTTGTCCATGTCGTCAATTTTAGATGCTTGTGCGACAATTTGTTTCCGGAGCGCAACAATTTTTTCCTGCAGGGGGGGTAGTTCGTCTTCCACCATACTTAGTCTTCCCTCTAGGGCATTTGTTCTATCAATGGTATTGCTTAATAGTTGGCTCACAGAGTGCAGTTCATTTTGAATATTTTTTAATTGGCTGTTAAGGCCCGAGATAGAAGTTTTACACTCGTTAACCGCCGACAGAATCTCTCGTAGGGTAGGCTCACCACCCCCTGCAGGTTTTTGGGATTTATTATTCTCCCCTTGAGGTGGCTCGCCGCCCCCCCCCCCTCCAGGAGGTATAGATAAAGTGCCAGGGTCTATTGCCACGTTACCCGCACTTCTCCTATCCCCCAGTGTCCCCTGGGTTTTAGGCTGGCCTGCTGATGGGTAAAGTTGTGTTTTACTGCCTGGTGAAGTCGCATGTGCAAAACGTTCAAGTTTTGAGGCCGCAGAGGCTTGGTGTAATTTTTCCTTAGCAGCACGTGTCTTTTGGTTCCCCTCCCCTTGTGACATGTCCTCCACAGCTCTTTTACTGAGCATAGCAGTACTTACAAAAAAAAAAGGGGGAAAAGACCTTGAGCCAATGGGAAGTAACGTGTCTCTCCAAAACTTTCCAGCAGAGGAGATACCCTTGTTACACTTGTTGCTAAAGGCACTTGGGGAGGGAAAAAAAGGAAAAAAAAAAGAGAAAGCTGCTAGACAATAAATCCCGCAATACCAGGGAAGCATACACCAATTGTTGTGTGGAACCAAAGTCTTACCAACTAGCAATACATCCCAAAGCAGTAGGGGGGGGGACAAGCATTCCCTCAGGACAAGGAGCGCCAATATGCTGCCACGCTAGCAAATTTTTACAAGCTTGCAGTCACCATCCTCAGGGCTCTTAAACATACAGATTTTGTCCGAGTTTTTCCTTCTCTCTCTTTTTCCCTTCCTCTTCTCTCTCTTCCCCCTTCTTTGTTTTTTCCCTTTAATAGCTTCCAGCAAGCCCTGCTGGGCTTTACAGCATACCCAGCATACACAGCATACCTCAAGGTGCCTCAAGGCTCTAGGGGCTCTAGGGAAAGCAGTTCCGTTTATCAAAAACCCGGTGATATACTCTACCGGGTTCCAACGATAGTGGCGTCCCGGTCCGAATCGATCGCGGGACCTCCTTGCTGTATCCTCGTACAGCGTCGGATGAAAGCGTTCGGACCTCCTTGCTGTATCCTCGTGCGGCGTCGGATGAAAGCGTTCGGACCTCCTTGCTGTATCCTCATGCAGCGTCGGATGAAAGCATTCAAATCTCCTCTCCAAGATCTCACAATAACCCGAGCCTGCCACGAGACCGCTATTCGGGTAGTCTCGGCGGCTCTCGGCACTTTCCCGGCTTTTCCGACGGTCTCAGCAGGCAGGGAGGGAGGAGGTGACATAGATCTCCGAAGCCAGCCGCTCAAAACGAAGCCTCATCGGAGGAAGATAGCTCGGATACCTCGGATCTCATGGCGGAGGCAGGGAGCACGGGCATTGCTCACACTCTCACTCATTCACTCCCACCTCCATCCGGCCACGCCCCCCCAGCGCTGATGCACTTTGAATGACAATTGCGCGGGCATACAACACTGTACCCAAATGAAATTTTTATCATTTTTTTCCGACAAATAGAGCTTTCTTTTGGTGGTATTTCATTACAGCTGGGAGTTTTATTTTTTGCTAAACAAACAAAAAAAAATGCAAAAAAAAAAAATCATGTTTATTAGTTTGTTATAAAATTTTGCAAACAGGTCATTTTTCTCCATTGAAGTGCGCTGATGAGGCGGCACTGATAGGCTGCACTGGTGGGCACTGATAGGCTGCACTGGTGGGCACTGATAGGCTGCATTGGTGGGCACTGATAGGCTGCACTGATAGGCATAGTTAAGGCGGCACTAATAGGCACAGATAAGGTGGCACTGATGGGAAAAGATGGGCACAGATAAGATGGCACGGATGGGTGGCACTAAGGGGCACTGATAGGTACCAGTGATAGATGGGACTGATGGGCACTGATAGGTGGCTCTGATAGGTGGCACTGCTGGGCACTGATGGGCGGCACTTCTGGGCACTGGTAGATGACACTGATGGGCATGGATATGTGGCACTGGGGTGCAGCACCTTTGTTGAGGCAGACTGTGGGCACTGCTGGGTGGCACTGTGGGCACTGCTGGGTGGCACTGACGGGGGGCACTTATTTTTTAATGAGGTGGCACTGGCAGAGGGGCACTGGCAGGGGGCAGGTGGGCACTGGCAGGGCTGGCTGTGATCGGGACTGATGTCCCGATCACGGCCGCCGGTGATTGGCTCTTTTTTTTTTTCTCCTCTCGCTGTCAGCGCGAGGAGGAATAATAGCCGATTACCGGCACCGTTGTATCACATGATCAGCTGCCATTGGCTGACGGCTGATCACGTGATAAGGGGTCAGGATCGACCCCTTGCTCGGATCAGTGATCAGGCGAGTCTCATAGACTCGCCGATCACAGGGCGCGCAGGCTGCTCGTGCACGGGACGACGTCAATAGACGTAGTCCCGGCATATGAGGTCCGTGCTGTAGCCGTCATTTGGCTATAGCGCGGGTCTCAAGTGGTTAAGAGGGTGGATCAGACGACTCCTGCGTTTATATGGGCCGGAGCGGTACCCAGAATTGCGAAAGACAGGTTGGCTTTGCGGCGCCTAAAACAGTACTATTGGGCGGCGGTGCTAGTGACGGTGAGGTAGTGGTTTGCACAATCGCGGTCCAATCCATCGGTTAACTTGGAGGCAGCAATTCTGGGTTCCTATGCCGCACTCAGCAATTTGGTCTTTAGAGGGCCTAAGGCACACCCACGTATTACATCCTGACATGGACATTCACTGTACTGTTCATTTAAGCACAAGAGACTCCATTTTGTCCTCCTTTGCTTTAGTGTTCTGTAACCTTCACCTAACACACAGAAACCTCTCCTACTAAACACTCTCTACTCCCCCCTCCCTTCTCAATGTTTTACTTCTGCAATTGTTCTATTTGCTAGCTTTTAATAATATATTTCTATTTGTTTAGCTCTTAATAACATATTTCTATTTGTTAGTTTTTAATAACATCTCACACCACCCCTTTCTTATCTATGTGTAAAATAACATGTAATAATAAATTTTGACACTGAACGGACATTTTAAACACAGTGATTGAGTCCTGTGGATCTGTTCCTGCAGCTGCAGTATTAACTTTGTTTTAGAGTCCCAATCAAAAATCAGTCATAACAGTTTTGGCGAGCCAGCCAGGAGCTTGGCAGAGTTTCCAGAAGGAACCGCGCTTTGATCTGGATCATCGGGAACGCAGACATCTAAACGCCGGCTAGGTAAGCTGTCCTTAAGCTTGCTATATTTCTGCCTTTCCTATGTATCCTATCTGTCAGTTCTCAAGGAAACCAGACCACTCTCGGACCTTTCTGGTTGGGTAACGTGTGTGTGTGTGTGAATGTGTTTGTGTCCCCCTTCACGGGCTGGACTGTGTGTGGATAGGGAGAATCCTCTGCAGTTCCCTGCGTTGACTCCTTGTGGGCGACCTGGGTCAGAGGCGCATGGTAGGGTCAGATAAAACTCAGAGAAGAGAAGAGACGAGGAGGGTCTCTTAATGAGTATTTTGTCTATTGTCATAAACCCCTTCTATCCACGTAGATAAGTGGAGACTTTTCTTGTAAATCTGCAGATTTGCTGTACTATTTGTTTTAGAGGCAAGAGTGTATAGGCACAGATAGAGAAGACTGGCCAGTCATTATGGGCATTAATTTAAGTAAGAGAATGAAGGGAGAGAAGCCTTCAGAAAATGCCCAGCGCAAGATGAGCGCTAGAGAATATATGAACCGAAGGTACGGTTCCGCCTATACTGAGCCCCTAGATAAATGGGTTGAATGGACAAAAGGAACAGCTAAACCTTTAAAATCTGAAGGGACTTTTGATTTACAAGTATGGCAAACTTTTCTGCACGATTATGGCCCACTACTGTGCAGTGAAGGAACGTGGAGAATAGCTTGCACATGGGAGACAGAAGCTAAAGTAGCAAATCAAACTGGCTTGATGGAGATGTTTAATAAAAGTACTGCCCAAATTTACTACGTTTGGCCAGAAGACTCTGTAGAGGAGGACCCCCCACCTTATGTGGCTGCCAGTTTGGCTTTAAGGGGTCCACGCACAAAAGCAAAATAATTAGATTACATGGAACATACAAAAGATGAGCTGGGCAATATAGTAGAGAGCAGAGGTTTAACAGCCCCATATCAACCTACAAAGAGGGATTTGGCTCGTATCTTAGAAACAGATGATTGGCATAAATCCAAAGGCACATATGCAAAACTAGATCTCTCTGAACTTAAGGCTTTGGCCAGACAAAGAGAGATAGAGTCTGAACTTCTGGAGCAAACCATAATTTCCAAATTGTGGCAGCAAGATGAAGAGAGAAAGAAGGGAGATGCCAGCCCTTCTGCCCCGGTCATAGATCAATCTGTTGCAGTTTATCCTGTCAGAACCCAATTAGTTTTTGAAGGTAATGCTGTTGACAGTAAGTCTCAAATTAAATGGCATGTACCTTTTAGTCCCCAAGATATGAGATCCATATTAGAGGGATTGGGAGACCCTAGAAAGAATCCAATTGGGTTTGCAAACAAACTTAGCGCTGCACAGGAAGCATATGAGGCTTCTGCTACTGACATTCATCAGCTTCTTATTAAAGCAGTGGGAAGCAACATGTCTGGCTATATACTTAAAGAATGTGGTGTAGACATTAAAAATCTAGGTAAGATGGTTAGTGGACGGGAGGTTTGTGAGAAATTGAAGGAAAAATTGCCCCAAATATATGGACAAACCAGACATGCTGAATTTATGAATGCCAAGCAAGGGAAAGAGGAAGCATCAGGGGCTTATTGGAGGAGGTTAAGTGATATAGCTGAGGGAGCAGGCATTAAAATAGAGGAAGAGAAGGCGGGAGAAACTGCAAGTCCATCTACACAACTGGTGAAACAAAGGTTTCTTGATGGTTTAATACCCCAGTTAAAAGAAAAGTTGTTCACAGCAAGGCCTGAGGCAGGCAATATGTCTATTCGAGACGTCCTGCCTATCCTGTTATCCATAGAAAACAGGATTAACCAAAAAGACAGCAAACCCAAGGTTATGTATGTGGGGAAGCAGAGAGGTAGAGGAAGAGGTAAAGGCAATGTCAGAAATCGTGGCAATCGGGGACCAATCATATGCTACAATTGTGATGGGGAAGGACACATAGCCAAATACTGCCATCTTCCTGACCGTAGACTGGAAAAGAGCTCAGAGGCACCTCATGCTGATCCCAGTTCTCTGCCAAAAGCAGTGGATCAGGCATAGGAAAATGGCATGCCAGTATCAATCATGTTAAATAGGGGAGACAATGGTCCAGAGGCCAGAGTAAAAGTATTTTTACGAGAACTCCCCTATCCTGGAGGAGAAACAGAATTAACCTGTTTAACCACTTTCAGACCGGACCATTTTGCTGGTAAATGACCAGAGGTCTTTTTACACTTTGGCACTGCGCTGCTTTAACTGGTAATTGCGCGGTCATGCAATGTTGTACCCAAACAAAATTTGCGTCCTTTTCTTCCCACAAATAGAGCTTTCTTTTGATGGTATTTGATTGCCTCTGCGATTTTTATTTTTTGCGATATAAACGTAAAAAGACCGCAAATTTTGAAAAAAAAAAGATATTTTCTACTTTTTGTTATTAGAAAAATCCAATAAACTCAATTTTAGTCATACATTTAGGCCAAAATGTATTCAGCCACATGTCTTTGGTAAAAAAAAAGTCAATAATTGTATATTTATTGGTTTGCGCAAAAGTTGTCACATCTACAAACTAAGGTAAGTTTTCTGGAATTTACGCAGCTTTTAGTTTACGACTGCCTATCTCATTTCTTGAGGTGCTAAAATGGCAGGGCAGTACAAAACCCCCCCAAATGACCCCATTTTGGAAAGTAGACCCCCTAAGGAAATTGATAAGAGGCATGTTGAGCCCATTGAATATTTTATTTTTTTGCCTCAAGCGATTGAATAATGACAAAAAAAAAAAATTTTTTTTTTTTTTTACACAAAGTTGTCACTAAATGATATATTGCTCACACATGCTATGGGCGTATGTGAAATGACACCCCAAAATAAATTCTGCTGCTTCTCCTGAGTATGGGGATACCACATATGTGGGACTTTTTGGGAGCCTAGCCGCGTACGGGGCCCCGAAAACCAAGCACCGCCTTCAGGCTTTCTAAGGGCGTAAATTTTTGAGTTCACTTCTCACTACCTATTACAGTTTTGAAGGCCATAAAATGCCAAGATGGCACAAAACCCCCACAAATGACCCCATTTTAGAAAGTAGACACCCCAAGCTATTTGCTGAGAGGCATGTTGAGTCCATGGAATATTTTATATTTTGCCACAAGTTGCGGGAAAATTACAAACTTTTTTTTTTTTTTTCACAAAGTTGTCACTAAATGATATATTGCTCACGCATGCCATGGGCATATGTGAAATGACACCCCAAAATAAATTCTGCTGCTTCTCCTGAGTACGGGGATACCACATATGTGGGACTTTTTGGGAGCCTAGCCGCGTACGGGGCCCCGAAAACCAAGCACCGCCTTCAGGCTTTCTAAGGGCGTTACAGTTTTGAAGGCCATAAAATGCCAAGATGGCACAAACCCCCCCCCAAATGACCCCATTTTGGAAAGTAGACACCCCTAAATTTAGGGGTACACTAGTGAGACTAGGTAATAAATGGCGGGTGCCCTGAAACTATAAAAAAATAACTAACCAACCAGCGTCACCTGTAACAGTTATATGGTGATCACTGGTGAAAGGGTTAACTAGGGGGCAATTAGGGGGCTTTATGCGGTAGTATATGGGGGTCCCTGGCGCTATAAAAAGCTGCAGCGAACCTAAATACCTACCTGCCTAACTAGCGTCACCTGTGACACTAATACAGCGATCAGAAAAACGATCGCTTATTAGGCTGGGTTCACACTGGAGCGATGCGGGAACGCCACGAATGCGCGGCGGGTTCCCGCATCGCATGCCTCCCGGCGGCAGTTCACACTGCCCTATGCGAACTGCTGGGAGTGTCAGTGAAATGTTACTGACACCCCCAGATCAGTTCGCATATCGCAGTGCGATCTGCAAACTCGGATCGCATGGTGTGAACACCCATGCGATCCGATTCTGCTGCGGGCCAAAAAAGGGTCCCGTGCGAATTTGCGGCGGGTGCGGCGAATGGCTGAACTCGAATCGCACAGAGATCGGATGTGATTTGCACTGCAGTGCGGTGCGAATCCCATCCGTTCTCATAAACCGCTGCAATGTGAACCCAGCCTTAGTGACACTGGCGACGGGGGGTGATCACGGGGTTAAACCTTTATTGGGGGGGTTAGGGGGGTACCTTAGAACTAAAGGGGGCTAACCCTAACTGCCCTAACAGTTATTAGTCACAAATGACACCCGCCGGGTGATCAGGGGGTTAAACCTTTATTAGGTAATAAATGGCGGGTGCCCTGAAACTATAAAAAAATAACTAACCAACCAGCGTCACCTGTAACAGTTATATGGTGATCACTGGTGAAAGGGTTAACTAGGGGGCAATTAGGGGGCTTTATGCGGTAGTATATGGGGGTCCCTGGCGCTATAAAAAGCTGCAGCGAACCTAAATACCTACCTGCCTAACTAGCGTCACCTGTGACACTAATACAGCGATCAGAAAAACGATCGCTTATTAGGCTGGGTTCACACTGGAGCGATGCGGGAACGCCACGAATGCGCGGCGGGTTCCCGCATCGCATGCCTCCCGGCGGCAGTTCACACTGCCCTATGCGAACTGCTGGGAGTGTCAGTGAAATGTTACTGACACCCCCAGATCAGTTCGCATATCGCAGTGCGATCTGCAAACTCGGATCGCATGGTGTGAACACCCATGCGATCCGATTCTGCTGCGGGCCAAAAAAGGGTCCCGTGCGAATTTGCGGCGGGTGCGGCGAATGGCTGAACTCGAATCGCACAGAGATCGGATGTGATTTGCACTGCAGTGCGGTGCGAATCCCATCCGTTCTCATAAACCGCTGCAATGTGAACCCAGCCTTAGTGACACTGGCGACGGGGGGTGATCACGGGGTTAAACCTTTATTGGGGGGGTTAGGGGGGTACCTTAGAACTAAAGGGGGCTAACCCTAACTGCCCTAACAGTTATTAGTCACAAATGACACCCGCCGGGTGATCAGGGGGTTAAACCTTTATTAGGTAATAAATGGCGGGTGCCCTGAAACTATAAAAAAATAACTAACCAACAAGCGTCACCTGTAACAGTTATATGGTGATCACTGGTGAAAGGGTTAACTAGGGGGCAATTAGGGGGCTTTATGCGGTAGTATATGGGGGTCCCTGGCGCTATAAAAAGCTGCGGCGAACCTAAATACCTGCCTAACTAGCGTCACCTGTGACACTAATACGGCGATCAGAAAAATGATCGCTTATTAGGCTGGGTTCACACTGGAGCGATGCGGAAACGCCGCGAATCCGCGGCGGGTTCCCGCATCGCATGCCTCCCGGCGGCAGTTCACACTGCCCTATGCGAACTGCTGGGAGTGTCAGTGAAATGTTACTGACACCCCCAGATCAGTTCGCATATCGCAGTGCGATCTGCAAACTCGGATCGCATGGTGTGAACACCCATGCGATCCGATTCTGCTGCGGGCCAAAAAAAGGGTCCCGTGCGAATTTGCGGCGGGTGCGGCGGGTGCGGCGAATGGCTGAACTCGAATCGCACAGAGATCGGATGTGATTTGCACTGCAGTGCGGTGCGAATCACATTCGTTCTCATAAACCGCTGCAATGTGAACCCAGCCTTAGTGACACTGGCGACGGGGGGTGATCACGGGGTTAAACCTTTATTGGGGGGGTTAGGGGGGTACATTAGAACTAAAGGGGGCTAACTCTAACTGCCCTAACAGTTATTACAGTCACAAATGACACCAATGCAAAAAAAAAAAAAAAAAGACATTGGTGTCACTGTGACTGGGGGGCAGGGGTAATTGGGGGGGTGATCGGGGGGTAAAGGGGGGGTGTGAGTGTGCCTGGCATGTTCTACTGTGTGTGTAGAGTGTTGGTGCAACTCACCGATCCGCTCTCCTCCGTGTCGGAACGAAAAATACTGACACGGAGGAGAGAATACATCACTTCCTCTCCTGTGTTTACATTACAGGAGAGGAAGTGATGTCACCGGGGATTTCTATTCGTCGGGAGCGATCGCGAGGGGGTGGCCATGAATGAATGGCCGCCCCCTCGTCCCGGAACGCTCCCGGACGAAAACCGACCGCCGCAGGCACCGGGCGGGGGCCCGATCGGGCCCCCGACCCGCGGGAGGCAAGGGACGTACATGTATGTCCTTATGCCTGCCCGTGCCATTCTGCCGACGTACATCGGCGTGCGGCGGTCGGCAACTGGTTAATAGATACTGGTGCAAGCCGAAGTGTTTTTAATATAGAGGACTTACCTCCAGGATTATTATCTACAAATGTTATCTCTGGTGTTGGCCTAACTGGGACCTCTACTGATTTGGTTGAGTCCAAGCCACTTAAACTCAGGCTAGGACAGCAAACAGAAATTGTCACTAAAGTGTTAGTTTCAGACACAGTTCCTACCAATCTTTTGGGAGCTGACATTTTGAATCAAATTTTAGCAAACATAGACTACACTCCTACAGGGGTCCAAGTGGTCAGTAGTCTGTCAGGAGAAGTTTTAAATACAGCGTGTGGAGTATTTTTAATTCAAGACTCCACTCCGCCATTTCCACCAGAATTGAAAGTGATTCCTGCTGAATTATGGGCCACCAGCAAATATGATGTAGGTCTGCTGGATTGCACCCCAGTCATGATAAAAATTAAACCAGGAGCCCATCTCCCACAGATTAAACAGTACCCACTGAGTATTGCTCAGATTGAGGGGATAAAGGATCAAATCACTCAACTGAAAGCCGCAGGGGTTGTTGTACCAATTAAGTCCCAAGTCAATACACCCCTGTTCCCAATTGCAAAGAAGCCAGACAAGAAGGGTGGGCAGGTGACATACCGCATGGTGCATGATTTGAGAGCCATTAACAAAATAATTGAGGCAGATACCCCGATTGTGCCCAATCCCCACACTTTACTAAGTGGAATACCTGCCTCCAGCACCTGCTTTACAGTGATTGATCTTGCAAATGCTTTCTTTTCGGTGCCTCTGCACCCAGATTGCTGGCATATTTTTTCTTTTACCAATGACGCCCAAAAATTTGCATGGACAAGATTGCCCCAAGGCTGTGTGAGTAGCCCCTCTGAATATAATACTGCGTTAAAGCAGGTATTGGACTAATGGTCCCCCTCACACCCAAACACAGTCTTGCTTCAGTACATAGACGATTTGCTTATTTGTTCTGATACAAAAGACATTTGTAGCAGAGAAACCGTAAGCCTTCTCATGTTTCTCTATAACAGTAACAACAAAGTTAGCAAAGATAAACTACAATACTGCCAAGAGAAAGTGATCTTCCTGGGTCACTGCATTTCACATGGAATCCGTCACCTAACCCCAGATAGAGTTAAAACTCTACAAAAATTTGAAAAGCCAAGAAATGTACGGCAACTACGTGTCTTCCTGGGGTTAGTGGGATATTGTAGGGACTGGATTCCAAATGCATCAGAACTTATGGCTCCTCTATATGAGGCTACCACTAGAAACCCTTTCGACCTCACATGGGAAAATGAATTGCAGATGAAGGAGCTTATTAAAATTTTGTCTGAAGCTCCCGCCATTGGACTTCCTGACTATAATAAGACTTTCTCGTTGTTCTGTCATGAAGTCAATGGATTTGCTGCAGGTGTACTCACCCAGCTACATGGAGACAAACAGAGGCCTGTGATGTATGTATCAGCCTCATTAGACCCTGTCATTAAAGGCTCCCCCAGTTGTATGCGAGCCATAGCAGCCTGCATTTTGCTGCTAGACAAAGTAACTGAGCTTGTACTAGATTCTGCTCTGATCCTGTATGTGCCACATGCAGTACAGGAAATCATGAATCAAGTAAATACCAGACATGTGTCTGCCAGTAGATTTGACAAGTACCAGTCTGCTCTTTTTGCTCCATCGAATTTAACAATCAAACGGTGTGTTACTTTAAATCCGGCTACTCTTCTTCCTATAATTGATGAGGAAGATGCAACAAATGGTACTGATGTAGAATCAGAGAGTTTTTCTCATGATTGTATGGCTCTGATGGAGGTAGAAAGGGCCTCTGTCACACCAGCAAAAGATGAGCCTTTATCAGATTGTGACACACACTTATTTGTAGATGATTCCAGATTTTACACCGATGATGGTCAGCCACACACAGGTTTTGCTGTAACTACTACAGACACCATTTTACACCAGGAGGCATTGGCACCCCAGATGTCAGCACAGGAAGCGGAGTTGTGTGCTGTAGTCAAAGCATGTCATCTCCTAGAGAATCAAAGGGGAAACATTTACACTGACAGCAGATATGCGTTTGGAATCGCTCACGATTTTGGGCCTATTTGGAAAGCACGGAATTTCCTGACTAGTGCAGGGAAGCCAGTGAGACATGCAAAACTCATAGAGCGGCTATTTGAGGCCTTTCAGAAACCAGCAGAAGTTGCCATCTTGAAGGTAAAAGGGCATGCAAGGGGAAATGACATGACAGCCAGAGGAAACGCTCAAATGTAATGCTACCCAAAATCGGCAGGGCCTGTGGAGCGCTGACAACAGGTGGTGTCTACCCAGGAGTTTGTACCCAGTTTTAGCACAGCTGGCACATGGCGTCAGTCATCTTGCTAAGGGCGCGATGGTGGCACTTACTGACTGCTATTGGATAGCACCTGGATTTAGTGCATTTGCAGCCAGGTTTTGTGCTTCATGTCTCACTTGTGCTCTGTACAATGCAGGGAGGCCTGTCCATGTTCCCCAAAAGCATTCTCTTAGGCCAGATTTCCCTTTCCAAAGAATTCAAATAGACTACATTCAGATGCCCAGAATAGGCACCTATGAGTTCGCTTTAGTTTGTATTGACATGTTTTCAAGCTGGCCAGAGTGCTGGCCGGTAGCCAAAGCAAATGCAAAAACAACAGCAAAGAAAATTTTGAATGAAATAGTTTGTAGATATGGAGTTCCTGAAACTATTGAGAGTGACAGAGGAACCCATTTTACTGGGGAAGTAATGAAAGAGGTAATGGGAGCCCTTCACATACAGCAAGCTTTCCATACACCTTATCATCCACAAAGTAGTGGCAAAGTTGAGAGACTTAATGGAATTTTGAAAAACAGATGTGCAAAAATTAAAGCATATACAGGAAAAGGATGGGTGGAAGCTTTGCCATTAGCCCTATATTCTGTACGAACTACCCCTAAACAACCACATGGGCTGTCCCCCTATGAGATTTTATTTGGAGGGCCACCCAAAACAGGGCTATATTTTCCCCAACAGTTGCAGGCTTCTCACTCTAGTCTGTTAGAATATGTTCAGATTTTGCAAAGAACTTTGAATAAAATACATGAAGGTGTTTATAAATCTATCCCCGACCCAGATTCTGTTTCAGGTATTCACAGAATCCAACCAGGTGACTGGGTGGTGGTCAAGCGACACATCAGAAAGCCACTAGAACCAAAATTTGACGGACCACATTTGGTGCTTTTGACAACCGGTTCCGCAGTCAAGTTGGAAGGAAAGCCCTCCTGGATTCACGCCAGTCACTGCAAGAAAATCCTGAAGTGATGATATCCTTTGAAAAAATTATGATGTTGTTCTTTTTCTTTTTGTTGTTTGTGAGAACTGAGACATGGAAACATAACCCTTTCATACAAATGTTAAAATTGTATGCAACCCATAGCAACGCTAGTGACTGCTGGGTGTGTTCTCACTTACATCCCCAAACAGGAACAATACCCATGATAGCAATGCCTCTCAAATTCACTGATCTAAACAGGACCAGAATAAATGGCTCATACATCGTCTCCACAGCTAATGAGCACAGATCAGTAACTTTGATGGTTTCAAAACAGATAGACACTCCACAGATTTGTTTAAACATTACATGCCCGTGTAACACTAAATGTACATGGTTGGGCAATTCAGATTGCACCAGGGCAAAGATTACAGTTTATGGAGGAAACCATGGTCAATATTATTATATCCCAGATCCAGAACTAAATAGAACCCTTTAGGCCGCGTACACACGGGCGGACTGTTCGTCCAACTTTGTCCGCTGAACAGTGTTTCAGCGGACAGTCCGCTCGTGTGTGGGCTTCAGCGGACAGTTTCAGCGGACAGTCTGACGAACAAAGTTTTTCGGAATTTCCGTAAGACTGTCCGCTGAAACTTGGTTTGAGCGGACAGTCCGCTCGTGTGTAGGCTTGTTCGGCAAACTAAGTCTTGCGCATGCTCAGAAAGAATTTACACGGCGAAGGCTGCATTGCAGTGTATCGGACGCCGAATTTCTCGTCCCGTCGTACGTGCCGTTCACGTCATCGCGCAAGTTTTCAGCGGACTGTTCGTTCGTCGTGTGTGGTCAAGTCCGTTCATGCTAATTTTGAACGGACTGTTTGTCAAACTGTTTGACGAACCTAGTTGGGCGGACAGTCCGCCCGTGTGTACGTGGCCTCATAGTACAAATTGTTCACAGTTCCCAATATGTGAAAATATCGGTTACCTGAGATTCCATGTTATTGCTTCCAGTTTTTTAGGTGCAGGCATACCGTCCATACGTAGAGGGTTATATTATATATGTGGAAATAAAGCTTACGCCTGGCTTCCTACTAATGTCACAGGCACATGTTATATTGGGAAGTTAGCACCTGCTTTGGCTGTTCGCAAAGATACAGTGCGAGCAGATCAAAGTCCAGAATACCCTTTAGTGTTCAAAAGAGAGCTGTTCACTGAAGGCGACATGGCATGGTCATGGTTCCCTTCCTGGACAGGATGGGGAATTGAAGCAATGAAAAGAATAAATAATTACACTAGAATTGTAGATGAGATTATTAACCTTACTACCACTGATATAGGTTTATTAAGTGAAGAAATGGCTCAGATTCTAAAAGTAGTATTAGAGCACAGATTAACGCTGAATTTTCTCACTGCAGCTCAAGGTGGGATGTGTAAGTTATTTCGCACCGACTGTTGGATATACATTTCTGATAATGAGGACATTATTAAAGGACATCTTGCTAAGATAAGAGAACTACAGAATAAGGCCAGAGATATTGCTAAAGATGGATGGAACCCCTTTAAGGCTTTAGGAGGTTTTGGTGACTTTTTATATGGTATAGCAACATGGTTACAGAAACTAGGCGCTTACATTGCGATGTTCCTATTTCTCATATTTGTCATTTACTTCCTCATCAGGCTGTGCCTCCATGTGACTACCCGCTGTACCGACAAATGGTCCACCAGCCCTGATGAACCCATTATTGTGAGAAAGTTAGGAGAGAGCTGAACAGGACGCCGTCTCTCTGCGCCAATGTAACAGGAGTTACCAGCAATCGGCTGAATGTAACGCGGAGAAGAATGGTGTCAAATAAACAAAAGGAGGGAAATTACATGGACATTCACTGTACTGTTCATTTAAGCACAAGAGACTCCATTTTGTCCTCCTTTGCTTTAGTGTTCTGTAACCTTCACCTAACACACAGAAACCTCTCCTACTAAACACTCTCTACTCCCCCCTCCCTTCTCAATGTTTTACTTCTGCAATTGTTCTATTCGCTAGCTTTTAATAATATATTTCTATTTGTTTAGCTCTTAATAACATATTTCTATTTGTTAGTTTTTAATAACATCTCACACCACCCCTTTCTTATCTATGTATAAAATAACATGTAATAATAAATTTTGACACTGAACGGACATTTTAAACACAGTGATTGAGTCCTGTGAATCTGTTCCTGCAGCTGCAGTATTAACTTTGTTTTAGAGTCCCAATCAGAAATCAGTCATAACACATCCCCTATGAGAACGACGGTTCGTGTGTGGCTGCAGGTGTCGGCGAAACTTAATGACCCTTCGGATATCTCACCACATACTCCATTATGGGGCAACCCTCAGCTGCAACACTTAAACTCTGTCCCAGACCCTGCACTGTGGGCCAAATACGGCATTACGACTCTCCAGCGTGTTATGCCCAGGGGGGTCCTTCTTAACTTTGACACTCTGAGAGCAGAATTTGAGCTACCTACTAAAATGTTTTTCCGATACCTGCAGCTGCGCCATGCGATGCAGGCCCAGTTCCCTGGCGGGGTCTTTTTACGTTCACATCAGATCGAGAGATTCCTAATATCCAAACATGCAGATCGTATTCATTCCTCCCTGTACCTAAGACTCTCCGCCCCGGAACCTGCGGAGGGGACTAAACTTTTCCATAAATGGAGGTCTGACCTCCCGACTCTGGGGGAGGAGGACTGGAGAGAGGGGATTCAGAATCATATCCCCTTGATGATTTCTGCAAGGGATAGATTTATCCAGCTTAAATTTATCCATAAAGCCTACTACACCCCGCAGAGGCTATCGAGGATATATCCGTTGTGCTCAGATAGATGCTCGAAATGCAGCACGGAAGTGGGGACATTCATACATGTAGTGTGGGAGTGCTCAGCTATTCAACTTTTCTGGAAGGAGGTGGTGGGGATCCTAAACTCGGTGGGGGGCCTCTCGTTGGGGCTGGACCCTATGGTCCCGCTCTTGGGTATATGTGACGGAGTGGCAGTGAGTACACACAGACAGCTCTTTGTATTCTATGCGGCATTTTATGCCAGGAAGGCCATTCTACTTAACTGGAAGAAGCCAAACCCCCCCTGAGATCTCGCAATGGAAGGGGTTGATTGACTCTGCTCTCCCTCTGTACAAATTGACCTATATGAGCCGGAAATGTCCCTCCAAATTCGACAAGATTTGGGGATGCTGGGTGGGAGTGTAGATACTATATTGAGGTGAAGGCTTGGTGGTTGAGATTGCAGACTCCCCTTATACTCACCTGTTCGAGCATGGTTAATGTGGGACAAAGATGTATTGTTACATAATGTCTATTGCTATGATCCATGTAAATGACTCTGATTCACGATCTCCCCCCCCCCCCCTTTTTTTTTCTTTTCTTTTCCTTTGTCTTCCCTTTTCCCTTCTCTTTTTGACCTGAACATGTAAATGTACACTAATTGAAAGACTGAATGTACACTGAATGTTATGGTTTATTTTAAATGTACGATGCACTGTTGTATTGTACCTATGACTTTCTTCTATGTGGAGGCAAATAAAAACGTGACTGTTAAAAAAAAAAAAAAAAAGCATGTGGTGCCCAAGCGGCTGATGTTTTGGCCACGCGAGATACGCTTGAGACATATGTTGCAAATAGAAGTGGTGCGATCTGATGCACTCGTCTCCAAAGAGGCCCACACCAAAGAAATTTTAGAATAACGCGCAGAGGCAGCGTCCTGCACAGGCGGAGCATTGCGGTGTGATTCAGTCGGTGTGCTGTCCCTAAGCTGGCCCCCGGAGGGCATCCTGCCTCGTTGGAGATGTGCCTCCTCCTCCTCTCTTCTACCAGGCACCCATGTGGAGTCAGTGCCCTCATCATCCTCTACCTCTTCATTGCTGGAACAAACCTGGCAGTATGCTGCAGCTTGTGGAACATGACTGCCAGATTGCTGTCCCTTCTTGAGCATCCCCTCTCTCTGCGCTCACGCTACTGCCTTCCTCTATCTGAGTATCATCACCAGAGCCTACAAAACACTGGGCATCCTCCTGGAGCATGTACCCAACACTGTGCTCAAAGAGTTCAGGGGACTCCTCAGGAGGACGTGGTGGGCCTAGGGAAGGAATCACTGATGATGACATTGAGACGAGGGAAGACGATGCGTTGGCAGCTGCTTTGCTAGTACCCTGAGCCTGGGTGAGAGAGGATGAGGATGAAGAGGGCTTGGTCATCCACTCTACCAAGTCTTCGGCATGATGCGGCTCAACACGTCCAGCTGCCAAAAATAAGGACAAGCGTGTCCCATGGCCACGCGCTGATGACGATGCACCGCGTCCACGACCAGCACTGTTGTCTCTAGACACAGAGCCTGCTTGCCCTCTTTTATTGGCTCGTGCATGTCTCCCTCTCCTTGTTGGCCTTCCAGACATGGTAATGGCCTGAAGGGAGATGGGAAAACCAGCAATTGGGTAGTGTATACTGTGCTGGAGGCACACAACACCCACTAACTCCTGCAGATGCCTTTATTATAGAACACCAGCAATAAAGGGTAGATACAGGTGTATATTGTGCTGTGCTGGAGGCACACAACACCCACTAACTCCTGCAGATGCCTTTATTATAGAACAACAGGAATTAAAGGGTAGATACCGGTGTATACTGTGCTGTACTGGAGGCACACAACACCCACTAACTCCTGCAGATGCCTTTATTATAGAACAACAGGAATTAAAGGGTAGACACCGGTGTATACTGTGCTGTGCTGGAGGCACACAACACCCACTGACTCCTGCAGATGCCTTTATTATTATTATTATTATTAACGATTTATATAGCTCCAACAGTTTACGCATCGCTTTACAAAGTATAGGGGGGACAACACAATTACAGTACAATACAAAAGGTACAGGAGGGCCCTGCTCGTAGAGCTTACATTCTAAAGGGAGGGGGTCGTGGTACAAAAGGTAATAGCTGCAGAGAATGGTTTGATGGGGGTGGTTCGGGGACAGTTAGGTGGGTGTGGGATAGGCTTCCCTGAATAAATGAGTTTATAGAATAAATTAGTTATTATAGAACAACAGGAATTAAAGGGTAGATACCGGTGAATACTGTGCTGTGCTGGAGGCACCCAACACCCACTAAATCCTGCAGATGCCTTTATTATAGAACAACAGGAATTAAAGGGTAGATACCGGTGTATACTGTGCTGTGCTGGAGGCACACAACACCAACTAACTCCTGCAGATGGCAGATGGCTCAATTAGAGAAGAGCAATATAGGTAGATACAGGTGTATACGGTGCTCAGGGCACACAGACAACACCCAGAAACTCCTGCAGATGGCTGATAGCTCAATTACAGAAGAGCAATATAGGTATATAGGTAGATACAGGTGTATACTGCGCTCAGGGCACACAGACAACACCCAGAAACTGCTGCAGATGGCTGATAGCTCAATTACAGAAGAGCAATATAGGTATATAGGTAGATACAGGTGTATACTGCACTCAGGGCACACAGACAACACCCACAAACTCCTGCAGATGGCTGATAGCTCAATTACAGAAGAGCAATAACGCAAAATAGGTAGATACAGGTGTATACTGCACTCAGGGCACACAGACAACACCCAGAAACTCCTGCAGATGGCTGATAGCTCAATTGCAGAAGACCAATAATGCTAAATAGGTAGATACAGGTGTATACTGCGCTGAAGGTACACAGAAAACACCCACTAACTCCTGCAGACGCCGGAACACTACACAAGGCCGCCGCGCTGGCGGCCTTATATAGTGTGGGGCGTGTACTACACAGCCTGAGCTATGATGCCTGTGGCCAATCATGGCTCTCCTTGCTCGATGATTGGCCAAGCATGCGGGGTCACAGTGCATGCTTGGCCAGTCATGAGCCAGCAATGCACTGCGATGGCGCAGTGCATTGTGGGCTGTGAGCTCCACGCGAGCGGCCCACAGAGTTCTGGCTTCGCCGAACGGGCGACCAGCCGGTGTTCGAGTCAAAAATGCGTTTGACTCGAACACCAAGCTCATCCATATATAGCACTATCAACGATCATAATGCATATTGACAACACAAACAGAATAGGGTAAGCTTATCAGAGTTGCTAAGCGGTTTCCTTTGGACCTGATCAGCCACATATTTGAAGACAATTTACCAACATACCTACTTATATGACCAAACATATGTGTATAACCTTCCTTGAGTTCAAATGTTTGCAATGACGAGTACAGTTAATACTACAGCATACAAGCTGTATACTAGCTAGCTCTGTATGAAAACCGTATAATGAGTTTGTTGTGGAAGAACTTGAGTGGCATGCGCAAAGCTCTGACCTCAACCCTGCTGGAAATCTTTAGGGTGCATTGAATAGCTATTTGTGAGCCAGGTCTTCTCCAACATCAGTACCTGACCTCAGCCTTACTGAGTACTTTAGGAGTGAATTGGAGTCCCAGTTGTTGGCCAGGTCTTTTCATCCAACATCAATACCTGACCTCAACCCTACTAAACACTGTTGGGATGAATTGGAATGCCAATTGTCAGAAGGTCTTCTCATCCAACATTAGTACCTGACCTCAACACTACTGAGAACCTTTGGGATGAATTGAAATGCCAATTGTGAGCCAGGTCTTCTCATCTAACATCAGTACCTGACCTCAACTCTACTGAGAAATTTTGGAATGAATTGAAGTGCCAAGTTTGACCCAGGTATTCTCATCCAACTTCAAAACCCAATGTCAACCCTACTAAACACCAATGGGATGAATTGGAATGGCAATTTTGAGCCAGATCTTCTCATCCAATGTCAGTAGCTGACCTTTTCAAGTTTGTCTGTAGATATTTGTGTCCATTCAGCGAAATGTTCTTGGAGATTTGTAGAAGGCCTTTCTAGAAGAGTGGAGGTTGTTATAGCCACACAACTGCATAATAATGGCCATTGTTTTGGAATGGGATGTCCAATAAGCTCATATAGCTGTGATGGTTGGGTATCAAAAAACTTTTGGCCAGATAATGTATGTCATGGAAAGGACCAGCCACATCAATATCAAACACTTATAACTATGTGTCTGTAGATGGTTTTGGAGGACTTTATTTTTCGTTCGTAAGCTGTATATATATTAAGTAGGACTTTAAACTTATAGCTTATAAATACAGTGGTACTACAGTGGTGTAGTGATTAGCACTCTCACCTAGCAGTAAAAGGGGTCGCTGGTTCGAATCCCAACCAAAACACATACTGCCTGGAGTTTGCATGTTCTCCCTGTGCCTGCGAGGGTTTCCTCTGGGTACTCCGGTTTCCTCCTACACTCCAAAGACATGCAGGTAGGTTAATTGGCTTCGGTCCAAAATTGACCCTAGTGGGGACCTAGAGTGGGGACCTTGGATTGTGGGCTCCTTGAGGGTAGGGACCGATGCAAGTGTGCAATGTACAGGGATAGGGACAATTGTAGACACTCACTCAGGTTGAACTGGATAGACTGGTGTCTTTATTCAACCTTAACTATGTAACTATGTAACTAAATAAACAAATTGTACAAAATAAAAATGTGCATTATAAGGGTTATCGCAGATATGTTGGATGTCCCATTCATTTTTTTTCCTAGAGACTTTGCTGAGGTATTTTACATATCAACAATATAGATATTGCTCTCTGTCCACAAGTACACATGCAATGATGCTAAAAATATGTACTAAAAAAAAAAATAGGTATTATACCTGTATTTCTACAGGACTGTGAATGCTTAGAGCAGTTAACAATGTTAATCAATGCTAAGGAATCCTTGGCAAAAGTTTTAAGACACCTTCAGCTTGCTGTCTTGAGAGCTGGCACCATTGCCTCTATGTAATGCTTTTCTTTCATGAGGTTCCTCTTCTGGCTGACGTGTAACGAGCAAACGGCAGGTGAGAAGAATGCCGAAGACCAGTGCATGTGCATAACGTTTTAGTGGATCTCCAACAAGCTGGTGGAAAAACAGGACAATTAGTACCAAAAGCAGAAGGATGAAGTTAGCCACGTCTCTGGGTCGCCCAGGAACCAAAGTGAGGACAATTCCACAAGCGAGCTCTAAGGATCCAATGGTCTTTCGCATAATCACGGAAGAGATGCCAAGCTTCTTGAGTCCTGGTAGAGCCTTCAAGTAACTTTTATATGCCCTCCTCTAGAGAAAACAGAGAGGGGAAACTGAGCTATAATTAAGGTCGATGGAAACCCAGCCACTAAAATCTCAAAACTTCAACATGCTCATGTATTTTAAAAAGTTATGTTCAGTCTTATTAAAGGAGAATTCCAGCTTGGATCAAAGTAACTATGCATATATCATACCAGTGGAATCCCTCTAGAATGGAGATTTCCAAAGATATAGTTCTCCATGGGTGTCAGTTGTAGGAATTGTGCCCAATCATTAGTGTCATTGGGAGGGATAGTTCCTCATTGTTGGATTCAATGGATGGAATAGTGTCCCCAGGGCCAGATAAAGGCAAACATAGGCCACACCAGGCCAGTTTCAAGACCACTGCTCTAGAAGCTGGAAATCACTGTAGTATACACCGCTACTACAATTACCTCCTCTAGCTTCTGGGTCCTGTGCCGAGCAGCTTCCCTGGTGCACTCTGAAAGCAGAAGATTGGCCTCTGGCCACAGACGCCATTCAGAGTCCGCTTTGCATTTTCTCACGTGACGTAATGCTCTTCACCTCGTCTGATCAGAAAATATTTTTTAATTCATTGAGAAAATGCAAAGTATTCTCTGAATGGTGCCCACACCCAACGACTGACCTCCTACATTCAGAATGCAGCAGGGCAGCAGCTCGGAGCGTGACCCAGAAGCAGGTGGAGATCACCGGAGCAGCGGTTTGGTAGCAATATCTACTACCGTGATTTCCAGCATCTTGAGGGATTCCTCTGGTATATACATAGTTACATTGGTCCAAGCTTGATCAGTGTAACTATGTAAAAAATATCCATACCTGGAGTTCTCTTGTATATATGCAGCTTTATTTAAAATAAGCTCTGGTGATCCTGCCCTAAAGTTCCACTTTCAGCTATAGTAGCCTTTCTCAACCTTTTTTTAACATGGAGGAACCCTTGAAATTACTTTCTGGTTTCAAGAAACTTCTGACAATAATCACTACATCTATAGTTTTCTGATTATTAGCATGGTGGTCAGCGAGAAGAATACTCTTCACATTTGTGGTTAGTGTGAAGAATTATCCTCACATTGGTGGTCAGTGAGAAGAATGCGCCTTACATTGGGGGTCGGTGAGAAAAATGTTCCTTACATTAGTGGTTAGATGGAAGAATGCTCCTTTCATTGGGAGTTAGTGAGAAGAATGTTCCTTACATTGGTGGTCAGTGAGAAGAATGTCCCTTACATTGGAGGTCAGTGGGAAGAATGCTCCTTAAATTGGTAGTTGGTGAGAAGAACGCTCCTTACATTGGAGGTCAGTGGAAAGAATGCTCCTTACATCGGAGGTCAGTGAGAAGAATGTTTCTTACGTTGGAGGTCAGTGGGTAGAATGTCCCTTACATTAGAGATCAGTGGGAAGAATGCTTCTTACATTAGTGGTCGGTGAGAAGAATGCCCTTTACATTGCTTTTAGGTATGCCAAGGTTAGCCCCTGCGTGGGCGTTAGTATTTTTGTAAGCGCTTATGAAAATTGACAATAAAAAGATCTTAATCTCCTTTTGCACAGGCTGTCCAATCAGGTCCGCCTCTGCATTTTTCAGGCGGATCTGATCGGACAATCCATTCACCTTTATGGAGCGATGGATGTCAGCGGTGACAGGTCCGCTGCTATCCAAATGGATGGTGGTCCTATTTTCCGTCCGTCTGGCAGATTGGATGAAAATGGACAGGCGGTTCGTTTTCATCTGATCTCCCCATAGAGGAGAGCGGGGCTCTGACAGGTCCGTCTCTGCACAGTGAGCAGAGACGGACCTGTCAACCACCTGCTCAGCGGGGATCAGCAGATCGATCCCCGCTGAGCAAGCCGAGTCTGTCACAATGGACCTGCCCCGTGTGAAAGGGGCCTTATAAAAAATAAAATAAAATAGATAATGCAGTCATCAAGAGCTGGATCTATGCCACAGCAAAAATTAAGGGTCATGTCCAGTGTGTGGGGCCCATGCTGGAACTGCATGTAATGCACGCTTGACGGTTAAAGCAGGTGGTGAGGTAGTGACATATTGCCTCCTAATTGCCTGTCAAATGCAATATAGCCCCACCTTTCAACGAGCCAGCAGACACTACTTCTTCCTCAGGGAACCCCTAGCAACTTTTGGCTGATGTTGAACCCTGGTTATGAAAGAGTGCGCTAAAGAGTGACAACTGGATCCCAACTGTGTTCCTGCGTTGTCACCCAGATATACAGTATCTCACAAAAGTGAGTACACCCCTCACATTCTTTAAATATTTTAATCTATCTTTTCATGTGACAACACAAGAAATGACACTGGTCTACAATGTAAAGTAGTGAGTGTACAGCTTGTATAACAGTGTAAATTTGCTGTCCGTTCAAAATAACCCAACACACAGCTATTAATGTCTAAACCACTGGCAACAAAAGTGAAAATGACCAAATGGGGCCCAATTAACCATTTTCCCTCCTCAGTGTCATATGACTCGTTAGTCTTACAAGGTCCTAGGTGTGAATGGGGAGCAGGTGTGTTAAATTTGGTGTTCTCGCTCTCACTCTCTCATACTGGCCACTGGAAGTTCAACATGGAACCTCATGGCAAAGAACTCTGAGGATCTGAAAAAAAGAATTGTTGCTCTACATAAAGATGGCCCAGGCTATAAGAAGATTGCCAAGACCCTGAAACTGAGCTGCAGCACGGTGGCCAAGACCATACAGCGGTTTAACAAGACAGGTTCCCCTCAGAACAGGCTTCGCCATGGTCGACCAGAAAAGTTGAGGTCACGTGCTCAGCGTCATATCCAGAGGTTGTTTTTGGGAAATAGACGTATGAGTGCTGCCAGCATTGCTGCAGAGGTTGTAGGGGTGGGGGGTCAGCCTGTCAGTGCTGAGACCATACATTGCACACTGCATCAAATTGGTCTGCATGGCTGCCGTCCCAGAAGGAAGCCTCTTCCAAAGATGATGCACAAGAAAGCCCACAAACAGTTTTCTGAAGACAAGCAGACTAAGGACATGGATTAGTGGAACCATGTTCTGTGGTCCGATGAGACCAAGATAAACTTATTTGGTTCAGATGGTGTCCAGCGTGTGTGGCGGCAACCAGGTGAGGAGTACAAAGACAAGTGTGTCTTGCCTACAGTCAAGCATGGTGGTGGGAGTGTCATGGTCTGGGGCTGCATGAGTGCTGCCGGCACTGGGGAGCTACAGTTCATTGAGGGAACCATGAATGCCAACATGTACTGTGACATACTGAAGCAGAGCATGATCCCCTGCCTTCAGAGACTGGGCCGCAGGGCAGTATTCCAACATAACGACCCCAAACTCCCCTCCAAGATGGCCACTGCCTTGCTAGAGAAGCTGAGGGTAAAGGTGATGGACTGGCCAAGCATGTCCCCAGACCTAAACCCTACTGAGCATCTGTGGGGTATCCTCAAACGGAAGGTGGAGGAGCGCAAGGTCTCTAACACCCACCAGCTCTGTGATGTTGCCATGGAGGAGTGGAAGAGGACTTCAGAGGCAACCTGTGAAGCTCTGGTGAACTCCATGCCCAAGAGGGTTAAAGCAGTGCTGGAAAATAATGGTGGCAACACAAAATATTGACACTTTTGGCCCAATTTGGACATTTTCACTTAGGAGTGTACTCACTTTTGTTGCCAGTGGTTTAGACATTATTGGCGATGTGTTTAGTTATTTTCAGGGGGCAGCAAATTTACACTGTTATACAAGCTGTACACTCACTATTTTACATTGTAGACAAGTGTCATTTCTTCAGTGTTGTTACATGAAAAGATAGAAGTAAATATTTACAAAAATGTGCGGGGTGTACTCACTTTTGTTAGATACTGTATATGTGCCCCTCATGGAGACTACAAGCAGCCATGCTGACACAGATTGCACTATTGTCACCACTAGGAAGTCATTCCAATGCAATAATGTCCAGCTGTCCCTGGAGTGAGTGAGTTGATGCACACAGGAAGTGGCTGAAAGAGTCTAGAGGAGATTAGCAGGTATAAACAGTAATTTATTTAGCAAACTATAGATGGACATATAACCGTTTAGATCAGGGGTCTACAAACTTTCTAAACAAAGAGCTAGTTTACTATCCTTTAGACTTCACGGGGGCCGGACTGTGGTCTGAACGATCGGATTTTCCGACAACTTTGTGCGAACGTTTGTATGCAAGACAAGTTTTGGCCAAAATCAGTTGGAAAAAATCCAATGGATTTTGTCATCGGAATGTCCGACTGCATGTATATGGCATAAGTCTTGTTAACCTGCTGCACGTTTTCACCAACAAGGTACACACTTGCAGAGCACTTGAAGCACAAGTTCTAGTTGTCACTTTTATAACTTGTAGCAAATTTGAGGGGCAAGTCCCTGGCAAGAGCAAAGTTGCAGTGGTAAGTCTACAGCAAGAGCTCTGCAAATCTACAGCAGTGTCCAAACTTTCTAAACAAAGGGCCAGACTATTGTCCTTCAGACGTTAGGGGGGGCCAGACTGTGGTCCCCCTGAGAGTAGCAAATGCCCAGAATCAGTGGGTGTAAACAATGCTTCTGGCTTTGTGCCCAGTGGGATTAAAAAAGAAAAAAGGCATAGCAACTCTGGTCAGTAGGAGTGGGAATAGTGCCCTGTCACTGGTATTGGAGGCATAGTGCCCCATTATTGGTGTCATTGGGAGGGATTGTGTCCCATTTCTGGTATCAGTGGGAGTGCCCCATTGCTGGTATCAGTGGGAGGGATAGTGCCCCATTGCTGGTATCAGTGGGAGTGCCCCATTGCTGGTATCAGTGGGAGTGCCCCATTGCTGGTATCAGTGGGAGTGCCCCATTGCTGGTATCAGTAGGAGGGATAGTGCCCAATTGAGGGTATCAGTGATGGGGATAGTGCCCCGTTGATGGTATCAGTGGGAGGGATAGTGCCCCGTTGATGGTATCAGTGGGAGGGATAGTGCCCCGTTGATGGTATCAGTGGGAGGGATAGTGCCCCGTTGTTGGTATCAGTGGGAGGGATAGTGCCCCGTTGCTGGTATCAGTGGGAGGGATAGTGCCCCGTTGCTGGTATCAGTGGGAGGGATAGTGCCCCGTTGCTGGTATCAGTGGGAGGGATAGTGCCCCGTTGCTGGTATCAGTGGGAGGGATAGTGCCCCGTTGCTGGTATCAGTGGGGGGGGTAGTGCCCCCGTTGCTGGTATCAGTGGGGGGGAGGTAGTGCCCCATTGCTGGTATCGGTGGGGGGGTGTAGTGCCCCATTGCTGGTATCAGTGGGGGGGGGGTGTAGTGCCCCATTGCTGGTATCAGTGGGGGGGAGGTAGTGCCCCATTGCTGGTATCAGTGGGGGGGAGGTAGTGCCCCATTGCTGGTATCAGTGGGGGGGGATAGTGCCCCATTGCTGGTATCAGTGGGGGGGGATAGTGCCCCATTGCTGGTATCAGTGGGGGGGATAGTGCCCCATTGCTGGTATCAGTGGGGGGATAGTGGCCCATTGATGGGGTATCAGTGGGGGGGGAAGTGCCCCATTGATGGTATCAGTGGGATGGATACTGCCCCATTGCTGGTATCAGTGGGAGGGATAGTGCCCCATTGCTGGTATCAGTGGGGGGGGGGGGATAGTGCCCCATTGCTGGTATCAGTGGGGGGGGGGATAGTGCCCCATTGCTGGTATCAGTGGGGGGGGATAGTGCCCCATTGCTGGTATCAGTGGGGGGGGGATAGTGCCCCATTGCTGGTATCAGTGGGGGGGGGATAGTGCCCCATTGCTGGTATCAGTGGGGGGGGGGGGGGGGTAGTGCCCTGAGGGCCGGATAAAGGCAAGCAAAGGGCCACAGTTTGAAGACCCCTGCTCTACAGCATTACATTTTCAGCCACAGGGACCATGACTAGGGATGACTATCGCACAACATAACTGAACCAGAACTTTTTCAAAGAAAGTTGATCTGGAGTCACGCAATGCGGACTTGCTGCAATTGTACAAACAAAGATGCGAAGCAATAGCTTAGCAAGTCGTTTTCAAACTTGCAGCACAAATTGCTTGCTATCTGGGGGTGGCACCTGCAGCCTCCACAGCGCATTAAAATACCCAGAATTTGACGCTGCACTCATTTTCAGCCTCTCATCATTTTATTATTTTTATACAGAACCCTGAAAAAAAGAAGAGGTGGCACAGCAAAAAAAAAAATATATATATATATATATATATATATATATATATATATATATATACACACATACATACATATACATACATACATACATACATACACACACACATATATACACACATATAAAAAAAATATATATATATATATCTACACACACACACTATATTCTTCACAGTTAACTGATCCCTGTAGGCTCATGTGCTAATCCATTAAGGGTTATTGCTCCTCTTCTTATTGAAAGAGAAATCCCACAATAACCATGAGACCGGAAGAAACGGGGACAGGGGGGGGGGGCGTTCGGTTGTGCATTACAATCTATTGCGTACAGTATCTACGGGCAATGGCCAGAAATCTATTTTCATGATAAGTCAGACATTTTTTTTTTTTTTTTTATATATAAAGTACATATTAATAATCTGAATAAAATCACAGTCATTAATGCTCCACATTTTAGATTGACCCATTATTTAAACCTTTACATTTTAAAACCTTTTTTTTTATATATTTTATAATATAATATTTTTATTTATAATATGATTTTATATAATATCTGATATGTGTTATAGAATATTGAGATGATAGGAAGAGGAAAGAAACATTGTAAAAAAATAAAATAAAATCTATTGCAAAAATAAATAAATGAAGTAATATACAATGCAGAGTACAAAATGCGAACACTTTAGGTCCTGAAGATGCATCCCGTGCTCTATATGCTATGGAAGAACAAACCATAGGAATTGTAGGTAGAGCACAACAGCATAGAAATGTTAAATGTTATTAAAAAATACCCTGCATGAAATGACAAATTACTTCATTACCAATTTTTTTTTGTTGTTTTTTTTTCCAAATCTTCATTTATTTTTTTCCCACCCTTTAAAAAAAAACGTTGTGTTCCCTCTACATCCTTGCACTTTCCCTAGCCTTTCCCATTGTCTGCTCTTCCTTACCATCTCATTGTAGGCATCCTTACTGAGCCTGGGGGTCAGTTTAGTCATTCCCATGAAAACGAAGAATAGGCCAAGAGCCACTGAAAGGGAGACAATGGTGATTGTACGCGGGGAAGCCATGGGGTCGGGTCTCACCTATTTTGCCTGTTCACAGTCAATGGCCCCCGCTGGTAACAGGCTCTGATTTTATAATGACGAGCGCCTGCGTGCTCCAGATTCATTTTCTAGGAAGCCGCGTGGTCCTAAAAGGCTTCTCAGCGGTGACTGCCTGGTAACAAGTACTGCCTTTTGAACCATCTTTTCCGAATGGCCATCGCACTGCAGAAACCTACGGTAAAAAAGAGGAAGTGATGGAAGACGAGAAATAAATAGTATAAGAACGTAAAAAAAAAAAAAAAAAAACATAAAAGAAAATAATATGCTCATATTAGGTTATCAAATAACAATAACATTCACACAAAAATAAGTTAAAATGTATAAAATATACTGCATGATTATTGTCTACTTGATACTTTATGTTAACAAAATGGCATACTAGGAATATGTTACCAAGGAAACTGTTATCTTTTTATCTTACTTAGAAGGTTGTCTCTGTTGTGTCTAGCTGCAATGCATAGATTGGATGTGAAAGTTAAATTTGGGAAAGAATACATTCTCATTGTATGTATGTAAATTTCCCCCTAAAAAATGTAAAAAGCAACATTTATATATATATATATATATATATATATATATATATATATACACATATACAGTGCCTTGAAAAGTATTCATACCCCTTGAATTTCTCCACATCTTGTCATGTTACAACCAAAAACTTAAATGTATTTTATTGGGATTTCATTTGATAGACCAACATAAAGTGTCACATAATTGTGAAGTGGAAGGAAAATGATAAATGGATTTCAAAATGTTTTACAAAAAAATCTGTGAAAAGTGTGGTGTGCATTTGTATGGCGCCCCCCCCCGGAGTCAATACTTTGTAGAACCCCCTTTCTCTGCAATTACAGCTGCAAGTATTTTTGGGGATGTCTCTACCAGCTTTGCACATCTAGAGAGGGACATTTCTGCCCGTTCTTCTTCTTTGCAAAATATCTCAAGCTCTGTCAGATTGGATGGAGAGCGTCTGTGAACAGCAATTTTCAAATCTTGCCACAGATTCTCAATTGGATTTAGGTCTGGACTGTGACTGGGCCATTCTAACACAGGAATATGCTTTGGTCTAAACCATTCTATTGTAGCTCTGGCTGTATGTTTAGGGCCGTTGTCTTGCTGAAAAGTGAACCTCCGCCCCAGTCTCAAGTCTTTTGTAGACTCTAATGCCACGTACGCACAATCAAAATTTCGCCAAGCAAAAGACAGATGAGAGCTTTTCGTCTGAAAATAAGACTGTGTGTATGCTCCATCGTAATTTTGCTGGCCGAATTTCCGCCAGCAAAAGATTGAGAGCATGTTCTCAATTTTTCAGATGGAAAAAGTTCTGATCGTGTGTATGCAATTCCGACGTGCAAAAACTCACGCATGCTCAGATTCAACTACAAGACGGAAGCTATTGGCTACTGGCTATTGAACTTCCTTTTTCTAGTCCCGTCATAAGTCATCGCGTTCCTGACGGTCGGAATTTTGTGTGACCGTGTGTATGCAAGACAGCTTGAGCAAAATCCTGTCGGAATTCTGTCGGGAAAAACATCAGAGCTTTTTCCAACCAAAATTCCAATCCTGTATACGGGGCATAACAGGTTTTCTTCTAAGATTGCCCTGTATTTGGCTCCATTCATCTTCGCATTAACTCTGACCAGCTTCCCTGTCCCTGCTGAAGAAAAGCATCCACACAAAATGTTTCGCAGCAGGGGTGATGTGCAGTGTTAGTTTTCCACCACACATAGCATTTTGCTTTTAGGCCAAAAAGTTCAATTTTGGTCTCATCTGACCAGAGCACCTTCTTCCAGGTTTGCTGTGTCCCCCACATGGCTTCTCGTAAATGGCAAACAAGACTTCTTATGACTTTCTTTCACCAATGTCTTTCTTCTTGTCACTCTTCCATAAAGACCAGATTTGTGGAGAGCACGACTAATAGTTGTCCTGTGGACAGATTCTCCCACCTGAGCTGTGGATCTCTGCAGCTCCTCCAGAGTTACCATGGACCTCTTGGCTCTTCTCTGATGAATGCTCTCCTTGCCCGGCCGGTTAGTTTAGGTGGACGGCCATGTCTTGGTAGGTTTGCAGTTGTGCCATACTCTTTCCATTTTCAGATGATGGATTGAACAGAGCTCCGTGAGATGTTCAAAGCTTGGGAGATTTTTTTATAACCTAACCTTGCTTTATACGTCTCCACAACTTTATCCCTGACCTGTCTGGTGTGTTCCTTGGCCTTCATGAATCTGTTTGTTCACTAAAGTTCTCTAACAAACCTACGAGGGCTTCACAGAACAGCTGTATTTATACCTAAATTAAATTACACACAGGTGAACTCTATTTACTAATTTTGTGACTTCTGAAGGCAATTGGTTCCACTAGATTTTAGTTAGGGCTATCACAGTTAAAGGGGGCTGAATACAAGTGCACGCCAAACTTTTCACATATTTATTTGTAAAAAAAAAATTGAAAACCATTTATCATTTTCCTTCCACCTCACAATTGTGTGACACTTTGTGTTGGTCTATGACATAAAATCCCAACAAAATCCATTTACGTTTTTGGTTGTAACATGACAAACTGTGGAAAATTTCAAGGGGTATGAATATTTTTCAAGGCACTGTATATGTATATATGTATGTATGATATATATATATATATATATATATATATATATATATATATACACAGTGCCTTGCGAAAGTATTCGGCCCCCTTGAACTTTTCAACCTTTTGCCACATTTCAGGCTTCAAACATAAAGATATAACATTTTTATTTTTTGTGAAGAATCACCAACAAGTGGGACACAATTGTGAAGTGGAACGAAATCTATTGGATTTTTGAAACTTTTTTAACTAATAAAAAAATGAAAAGTGGGGCGTGCAAAATTATTCAGCCCCCTTGCGTTAATACTTTGTAGAGCCACCTTTTGCTGCGATTACAGCTGCAAGTCGCTTGGGGTATGTCTCTATCAGTTTTGCACATCGAGAGACTGAAATTCTTGCCCATTCTTCCTTGCAAAACAGCTCGAGCTCAGTGAGGTTGGATGGAGAGCGTTTGTGAACAGCAGTTTTCAGCTCTTTCCACAGATTCTCGATTCTCGATTGGATTAGACTTTGACTTGGCCATTCTAACACCTGGATACGTTTATTTGTGAACCATCCCTTTGTAGATTTTGCTGTATGTTTGGGATTATTGTCTTGTTGGAAGATAAATCTCCATCCCAGTTTCAGGTCTTTTGCAGACTCCAACAGGTTTTCATCCAGAATGGTCCTGTATTTGGCTGCATCCATCTTCCCCTCAATGTTAACCATCTTCCCTGTCCCTGCTGAAGAAAAGCAGGCCCAAACCATGATGCTGCCACCACCATGTTTGACAGTGGGGATGGTGTGTTGAGGGTGATGAGCTGTGTTGCTTTTACGCCAAACATATTGTTTTGCATTGTGGGCAAAAAGTTTGATTTTGGTTTCATCTGAACAGAGCACCTTCTTCCACATGTTTAGTGTGTCTCCCAGGTGGCTTGTGGCAAACTTTAGACAAGACTTTTTATGGATATCTTTGAGAAATGGCTTTCTTCTTGCCACTCTTCCATAAAGGCCAGATTTGTGCAGTGTACGACTGATTGTTGTCCTATGGACAGACTCTTCCACCTCAGCTGTAGTTCTCTGCAGTTCATCCAGAGTGATCATGGGCCTCTTGGCTGCATCTCTGATCAGTCTTCTCCTTTTCTGAGCTGAAAGTTTAGAGGGACGGCCAGGTCTTGGTAGATTTGCAGTGGTCTGATACTCCTTCCATTTCAAAATGATCGCTTGCACAGTGCTCCTTGGGATGTTTAAAGCTTGGGAAATCTTTTTGTATCCAAATCCGGCTTTAAACTTCTCCACAACAGTATTACGGACCTGCCTGGTGTGTTCCTTGGTCTTCATGATGCTCTCTGCGCTTTCAACAGAACCCTGAGACTATCAGAGAGCAGGTGCATTTATACAGAGACTTGATTACACACAGGTGGATTCTATTTATCACCATCAGTCATTTAGGACAACATTGGATCATTCAGAGATCTTCGCTGAACTTCTGGAGTGAGTTTGCTGCACTGAAAGTAAAGGGGCCGAATAATTTTGCACGCACCACTTTTCAGTTTTTTATTTGCTAAAAAAGTTTAAAATATCCAATAGATTTTATTCCACTTCACAATTGTGTCCCACTTGTTGGTGATTCTTCACAAAAAATAAACATTTTATATCTTTAAGTTTGAAGCCTGAAATGTGGCAAAAGGTTGAAAAGTTCAAGCGGGCCGAATACTTTCGCAAGGCACTGTGTATATATATATATATATATATATATATATATATATGTATGTTGCTTTTTACATTTTTTTAGGGGGAAATTTACATCCATACAATGAAAATGTGAGATGACAACAGAGACCTTACTGGCCCATATAACAGTAATCCCTAAAAAAGGGAAAAGATCCAGCCCAATGCTCTAGCTACCGCCCAATATCATTATTAAACGTGGATCTGAAGATCTTTATGAAAATACTGGCTAACAGACTGCTTACCCATATGCCCTCTTTAACCACCTTCAGACCGGACCATTTTGCTGGTAAATGACCAGAGGTCTTTTTACACTTTGGCACTGCGCTGCTTTAACTGGTAATTGCGCGGTCATGCAATGTTGTACCCAAACGAAATTTGCGTCCTTTTCTTCCCACAAATAGAGCTTTCTTTTGATGGTATTTGATTGCCTCTGCGATTTTTATTTTTTGCGATATAAACGTAAAAAGACCGCAAATTTTGAAAAAAAATGATATTTTCTACTTTTTGTTATTAGAAAAATCCAATAAACTCAATTTTAGTCATACATTTAGGCCAAAATGTATTCAGCCACATGTCTTTGGTAAAAAAAAAGTCAATAATTGTATATTTATTGGTTTGCGCAAAAGTTGTCACATCTACAAACTAAGGTACATTTTCTGGAATTCACGCAGCTTTTAGTTTATGACTGCCTATCTAATTTCTTGAGGTGGTAAAATGGCAGGGCAGTACAAAACCCCCCCAAATGACCCCATTTTGGAAAGTAGACACCCTAAGGAAATTGATAAGAGGCATGTTGAGCCCATTGAATATTTTATTTTTTTGCCGCAAGCGATTGAATAATGACAAAAAAAAATTTTTTTTTTTTTTTTTTACACAAAGTTGTCACTAAATGATATATTGCTCACACATGCCATGGTTATATGTGGAATTGTACCCCAAAATACATTCTGCTGCTTCTCCTGAGTACGGGGATACCACATGTGGTCGACTTTTTGGAAGCCTAGCCGCGTACGGGGCCCCGAAAGCCAAGCACCGCCTTCAGGATTTCTAAGGGCATACATATGTCATTTTACTCCTCACTACCTATCACAGTTTTGAAGGCCATAAAATGCCAAGATGGCACAAAACCCCCACAAATGACCCCATTTTAGAAAGTAGACACCCCAAGCTATTTGCTGAGAGGCATGTTGAGTCCATGGAATATTTTATATTTTGCCACAAGTTGCGGGAAAATTACAAACTTTATACATTTTTCACAAAGTTGTCACTAAATGATATATTGCTCACACATGCTATGGGCATATGTGAAACGACACCCCAAAATAAATTCTGCTGCTTCTCCTGAGTACGGGGATACCACATATGTGGGACTTTTTGGGAGCCTAGCCGCGTGCGGGGCCCCGAAAGCCAAGCACCGCCTTCAGGCTTTCTAAGGGCGTAAATTTTTCATTTCACGCCTCACTACCTATTACAGTTTTGAAGGCCATAAAATGCCAAGATGGCACAAAACCCCCCCAAATGACCCCATTTTAGAAAGTAGACACCCCAAGCTATTTGCTGAGAGGCATGTTGAGTCCATGGAATATATTATATTTTGCCACAAGTTGCTGGAAAATTACAAACTTTTTTTTTTTTTTTTTCTTTTCACAAAGTTGTCACTAAATGATATATTGCTCACACATGCCATGGGCATATGTGAAATGACACCCCAAAATAAATTCTGCTGCTTCTCCTGAGTACGGGGATACCACATGTGTGGGATTTTTTGGGAGCCTAGCCGCGTACGGGGCCCCGAAAACCAAGCACCGCCTTCAGGCTTTCTAAGGGCGTAAATTTTTCATTTCACGCCTCACTACCTATTACAGTTTTGAAGGCCATAAAATGCCAAGATGGCACAAAACCCCCCCAAATGACCCCATTTTAGAAAGTAGACACCCCAAGCTATTTGCTGAGAGGCATGTTGAGTCCATGGAATATTTTATATTTTGCCACAAGTTGCGGGAAAATTACAAACTTTTTTTTTTTTTTTTCACAAAGTTGTCACTAAATGATATATTGCTCACACATGCCATGGGCATATGTGAAATGACACCCCAAAATAAATTCTGCTGCTTCTCCTGAGTACGGGGATACCACATGTGTGGGATTTTTTGGGAGCCTAGCTGCGTACGGGGCCCCGAAAGCCAAGAACCGCCTTCAGGCTTTCTAAGGGCGTAAATTTTTGATTTCACGCCTCACTACCTATTACAGTTTTGAAGGCCATAAAATGCCAAGATGGCACAAAACTCCCCCCAAATGACCCCATTTTAGAAAGTAGACACCCCAAGCTATTTGCTGAGAGGCATGTTGAGTCCATGGAATATTTTATATTTTGCCACAAGTTGCTGGAAAATTACAAACTTTTTTTTTTTTTTTTTCTTTTCACAAAGTTGTCACTAAATGATATATTGCTCACACATGTCATGGGCATATGTGAAATGACACCCCAAAATAAATTCTGCTGCTTCTCCTGAGTACGGGGATACCACATGTGTGGGATTTTTTGGGAGCCTAGCCGCGTACGGGGCCCCGAAAACCAAGCACCGCCTTCAGGCTTTCTAAGGGCGTAAATTTTTCATTTCACGCCTCACTACCTATTACAGTTTTGAAGGCCATAAAATGCCAAGATGGCACAAAACCCCCCCAAATGACCCCATTTTAGAAAGTAGACACCCCAAGCTATTTGCTGAGAGGCATGTTGAGTCCATGGAATATTTTATATTTTGCCACAAGTTGCGGGAAAATTACAAACTTTTTTTTTTTTTTTTTTTTTCCACAAAGTTGTCACTAAATGATATATTGCTCACACATGCCATGGGCATATGTGAAATGACACCCCAAAATAAATTCTGCTGCTTCTCCTGAGTACGGGGATACCACATGTGTGGGATTTTTTGGGAGCCTACCTGCGTACGGGGCCCCGAAAGCCAAGAACCGCCTTCAGGCTTTCTAAGGGCGTAAATTTTTGATTTCACGCCTCACTACCTATTACAGTTTTGAAGGCCATAAAATGCCAAGATGGCACAAAACCCCCACAAATGACCCCATTTTAGAAAGTAGACACCCCAAGCTATTTGCTGAGAGGCATGTTGAGTCCATGGAATATTTTATATTTTGCCACAAGTTGCGGGAAAAGTACAAACTTTTATTTTTTTTTATTTTTTTTTCACAAAGTTGTCACTAAATGATATATTGCTCAGACATGCCAGGGGCATATGTGAAATGACAGCCCAAAATAAATTCTGCTGCTTCTCCTGAGTACGGGGATACCACATGTGTGGGACTTTTTGGGAGCCTAGTCGCGTACGGGGCCCCGAAAACCAAGAACCGCCTTCAGGATTTCTAAGGGTGTAAATATTTGATTTCACACCTCACTACCTATCACAGTTTTGAAGGCCATAAAATGCCAAAATAGCACAAAACCCCCCAAAATGACCCCATTTTGGAAAGTAGACACCCCAAGCTATTTGCCGAGAGGCATGGTGAGTATTTTGCAGCTCTCATTTGTTTTTGAAAATGAAGAAAAAAAAAATAATGTATATTTTTTTTCTTTTTTTCAATTTTCAAAACTTTGTGACAAAAATGAAGGTCTGCAAAATACTAACCATACCTCTCGGCAAATAGCTTGGGGTGTCTCCTTTCCAAAATGGGGTCACTTGTAGGGATTTTGTGCTATCTGGGCATTCCATGGCCTCCGAAACTGTGATAGGCAGTGAGGAATGAAATCAAAAATTTACACCCTTAGAAATCCTGAAGGTGGTGCTTGGATTTTGGGGTACCGTACGCGGTTAGGCTCCCAAAAGGTCTCACACTTGTGGTATCCCCGTACTCAGGAGAAGCAACAGAATGTATTTTGGGGTGTAATTTTACATATAACCATGGCATGTTTGAGCAATATATCATTTAATGACAACTTTGTGCAAAAAAAATAAAATAAAAAATAATAATGTATTTTTTCCACAACTTTTGTCAAAATATAAAATATTCCATGGACTCGACATGCCTCTCAGCAAATAGCTTGGGGTGTCTACTTTCTAAAATGGAGTCATTTGGGGAGGTTTTGAACTGTCCTGGCATTTTATGCACAACATTTAGAAGCTTATTGTAATTTTTTTTTCATGCAGCCTGTGGGCTGAACGAAAAAAAAATATTGATCGGTGGGTATGCCCACCATTAGATACCTCCCTTCATCCACCCACTTCTAATGGTGGGCATACATGCACCATTTATATATGCCGAAGCATGGGGGCATCCTCCCGCAAAAGGTAGGAGCAGATCGCTCCTCCACCCCTTATGCCCCCATGCTTCGGCATATATGCTCTTTTTTAACTGTGGTGGTGAAATCACCCCCGACAGTGCTGGAGTCGCGGCTTTATGTATCATGGGAGCAAACGCTGTTGCTGTCAAGATAAATAAATCCGCGCTGCAACTGAATGGCGTACCTGCTAAGCAAATGATGGTTAACAATAAAACAAAGTAACATTACAGTATAACAGTAAGACGTACCATACCTGCAAAGCAAATACAAAAAAAATAGCAAAAAATAACACATTTAACACAATCTGTGCCTAAAATATATATATGCCGAAGCATGGGGGCATCCTCCCGCAAAAAAGTTATGCCACGTACATACATTCAAACTTTTCCACGGGCAAGCCCTCCGTCGGAATTTTGACTGTATGTACGTGGCATTAGGAGCAAAATCGCTCCTCCACCCCTTATGCCCCCATGCTTCGGCATATATGCTCTTTTTTAACTGTGGTGGTGAAATCACCTCCGACAGCGCTGGAGTCGTGGCTTTACGTATCGTGGGAGCAAACGCTGTTGCTGTCAAGATAAATAAATCCACGCTACAGCTGAATGGCGTACCTGAAAACAAAAAATGGTTAACAATAAAACATTGCAGAATAGAATACAGTACAAAGGAGCAGAACAATAGAGAGAGAATAGAGAGAGAGAGAGAGAACAATAAAACGACAACTATTTTTGTTTTTTTTATTTTATATATTTTTTGGTTTTTTGTTTTTTTTACTTTTTTTTTTTTTTTAACACTTTTTTATGTAACTTTAACACTTCTGTTGTAACGGTTCCAGCGGTTTGGGTCTCTCAAAATGTGATGGCATCTTGGGAGACCCTGTGAACGTGTGCCTAGCCTGTGCAATGCTGTACCCTACGCTAATACTCAACTAGTTCATGGTAGCGTTCAAAACACTCACCCTGACAAAGACCAGGATTGCCAGGACAGCGTGGACAATAAGAACGGGTGTCACGCCTAAATCCGCGCTTTCTGCAGACACGACATTTTATTTGGGGGGCTCGTTGGGTAGGGGTACTCGGGAGGACATAAGAATAATGCCTCTCATGCAGCTGGCTTACTGCATCTGGTAGGGGAAGGTGAGGTGGAGCACCGCCTGGATACAGAAGGGCTCTGACGATATCCTCCTGGAATTTGAGGAAGGATCCAGTCCGTCCTGAAGCTTTGTGTAGTACATAAGCATTCAGTATAGCCAATTGGAATAAATAAACAGACACTTTTTTGTACCAGCGTCTGGACTTACGGGCAACTAGATACGGCGCCAACAACTGGCCATTGAGGTCCACCCCTCCCATGTTAAGGTTATATTTGTGGACACAGAGGGGTTTCTCCACAATACCAGTCACCGTAGGAATTTGGACCGTCGTGTCTGCATGAAGGGAGGTAAGAACGAAAACATTCTTATTATCCCTCCACTTCATAGCGAGCAAATTATTACTGCGCAAGCAGGCTCTCTCCCCCAGCCTAAGACGGGACTACAAGCCGCTGGGGAAAGCCCCGGCGATTAGGTCGCACGGTGCCACATGCTCCAATCTGCTGATCAAACAAGTGACTAAACAGTGGCACGCTTGTGTAATAATTGTCCACGTACAAGTGGTACCCCTTTCCGAATAAGGGTGACACCATGTCCCACACTATCTTGCCAGCGCTTCCTATGTAGTCAGGGCAGTTCTCCGGCTCTACGTGACTATCTTTACCCTCATAAACCATGAAACTACGTGTATAGCCTGTGGCCCTGTCACAGAGCTTATACATCTTGACCCCGTATCTGGAACGCTTGTTGGGGACGTATTGTTTGAATGCCAAGCGACCAGAAAACTTAATCAGGGACTCATCAACGCAGACAACTTGATCGGGAGTAAACAAGTCTGCAAAACGTTGGTTGAAGTGGTTTATGAGGGGCCGAATTTTGTAGAGCCGATCGTATTCAGGGTCTCCACGAGGATGACAGAGTTCATTGTCGCTGAAGTGCATGAACCGCAAAATCTGCTCGTATCGTGCCCTGGACATGGAAGCAGAGAACACGCGCATATGGTGAATTGGGTCAGTGGACCAATATGACCGCAACTCACTCTTTTTGGTTATGCCCATGTTGAGGGAGAGGCCCAGAAAGATTTTAAATTCGGAAACCGTAACTGGTTTCCATTGTCTGGCAAGGGCGGACTGGGGAATAGTGGCGATGTGTTGAGCAGCGTACAAATTGGTTTGGTCCACAATAGATCTATAGAGATCTTCGGTGAAAAACAGTGAGTAAAAGTCAAGTGTCGTAAAATCAACTGTTTCCACGTTAATGCCAGGTTGGCCAGTGAATGGGGGAAGTACGGGTTCTGCAGAAGTGGTGGGCACCCAAATAGGATTGGCGAATTCTGCAGGAAGGGCACTATGGGTACGACGGGCCTGTCTTTGTCTTCTTCTTGGTGGCAGCGGGACACTACTTGTGCTTGCCACCTCGCCAGCTTGAACTGCACTTATGGGACTCGCCACGTCACCACGTGTTACTGCAGTGCTGGATGTAGGTCCAGGGTGTACTAGGCCGCTGGTGCTTGCCAGTTCACCAGAAGGATGAGCGGCTCTAGTACGTCTCTGCTCCATACGAGTGGCCTGCGGTTTATGCACCTCAACAACAGAATACATTCGGGATCGGGCACACCTGTCCCTAACAGAGGCCTCATCTCCGTCGTCAGAGCTATCTGTCATGGAGCCGCTGTCCTCTACAGGATCGTATTCTGAGCCTGAATCTGACAGATGAGTGACGTCCTCTTCACTATCTGTCATGCTCAGAAACGTGTAGGCCTCTTCACTAGTGTACCTTCGCTTTGCCATTTTGGGCTCTAAATTTAGGGGTACACTAGTGAGACTCACAGGTAAAAAAGCACCTAGCCTGTCAGCGACTGTTTCAAAACGCTACAAAAAAAACTGTTAGCGATCGCAGGGATCAAGCCTGACTCTGCGAACGCTGCAGTTATGTGTGTTGTGTTTTGTAAGTGACAGTGATCGATCGATACTGCACTTGGGTGGGCTGGGCTGGGCTTGGCGGAGGGGCTAAACGCAGGTGCTAGCAGGTATCTGGGCTGATCCCGCTAACAATGCGTTTTGGGAAACCTAAAATGCTGGCAACGCTAATATAGATCTGATCAGATACTATATTACTAAGGGAGGTGTATGCTTTGCGCGTGGGTGTTAGCGGTACTGGCACTAACCTGACGCTGGGGCGACGCAGGCCTTATCTGACCCTCAAACTTATATCACCCGCCGGGTGATCAGGGGGTTAAACCTTTATTAGGTAATAAATGGCGGGTGCCCTGAAACAAAAAAAAAATAACTAACCAACCAGCGTCACCTGTAACAGTTATATGGTGATCACTGGTGAAAGGGTTAACTGGGGGGCAATCAGGGGGCTATGCGGTAGTATATGGGGGTCCCTGACGCTATAAAAAGCTGCAGCGAACCTAAATACCTACCTGCCTAACTAGCGTCACCTGTGACACTAATACAGCGATCAGAAAAACGATCGCTTATTAGTGACACTGGCGACGGGGGGTGATCACGGGGTTAAACCTTTATTGGGGGGGTTAGGGGGGCACCCTAGAGCTAAAGGGGGCTAGCCCTAACTGCCCTAACAGTTATTACAGTCACAAATGACACCAATGCAAAAAAAAAAAAAATGCAATTGGTGTCACTGTGACTGGGGGGGGCAGGGGTGATTGGGGGGTGATTGGGGGGTGATCAGGGGGGTGAAAAGTGTGCCTGGCGTGTTCTACTGTAAGTGTAGTGTTGGGTGCAACTCACGATCCTCTCTCCTCGGTGCCGGAACGAAAAAGACCGACACGAGGAGAGATTACTTCACTTCCTCTGCCTGTGTTTACATTACAGGAGAGGAAGTGATGTCACCGAGCATTTTCATTCGTCGGGAGCGATCGCGAGGGGGTGGCCATGAATGAATGGCCGTCCCCTCGTCCGGGATCGCTCCCGAACGAATTCCGACCGCCGCAGGCACCGGGCGGGGGCCCGATCGGGCCCCCGACCCGCGGGCAGGCAAGGACGTACATGTAAGCCCTTATGCCTGCCCGTGCCATTCTGTCGACGTACATCGTCGTGCGGCGGTCGGCAAGTGGTTAATACATCCTGACCAAGTGGGTTTTACTCCTAATAGAGAAGGTAGAGAAAACACGCAACGGGTCCTAAGTGCCATACACTTCTCTCAAAAATATCAAAAACCGTTAGTGCTTGTCTCCACGAATGCGGACAATGCATTTGTCAGAGTAGATTGGACATACTTAAAAACAGTGGCGGAATTATAGGGGTCGCCAAGATCGCCATGGCGACCGGCCCCTTGCTGCAGGGGGCCCGAGGGCCCCCTGTACTCTTCGATAGGAGGGAAGGCTGAGAGGAGCTCATGATCATCAGCCGAACTGAAATCGGCACTGTGCGGGAGCTCCTCACATTAGGCTTAGTGAAAGCAGTGTGTGCTCTTTGTCTCCCCCTAGAGTGCAGTACCCGGCAGGAAGAGCCAAGGTAAATGTCTGCCTTTTTTTAATAAGACTATCTACTGTATTTGTGTTTGTATGTGTGTGTGTGTGAGCATGCTTGTATGCGTGAACATGCTTGTATGTGTGTGTGAGCATGCTTGTATGTGCATGTGTGTGAGCATGCTTGAGTGTGCGTGTGTGTGAGCATGCTTGTGTGTGTGTGTGAGCATGCTTCTATGTGCGTGTGTGAGCATGCTTGTGTGTGCGTGAGCATGCTTGTATGTGCGTGTGTGTGTGAGAGCATTAATGTATGTGTGTGTGAGCATGCTTGTGTGTGTGTGTGTGTGTGTGAGCATGCTTGTGTGTGCGCGTGTGAGCATGCTTGTATGTGCGCGTGTGAGCATGCTTGTGTGTGCGCGTGTGAGCATGCTTGTGTGTGCGCGTGTGAGCATGCTTGTATGTGCGCGTGTGAGCATTCTTGTATGTGCGCGTGTGAGCATGCTTGTATGTGCATGTGTGAGCATGCTTGTGTGTGTGTGTGTGAGGATGCGTGTGTGTGTGTGTGTGTGTGTGTGAGCATGCATGTATGTGTGTGTGTGTTCATATATGTATATGTATGTATGCATGTGTGTGTGCATGTGTTTATCAGTGGCGGTGCATCCAAAAGGGTGCACAGGTTCCACCCCCTCTATGACCAATGGATAGATTCATGCATAGCGTAGCATGAATCTATCCATGGCCACCGCTGCCACCCCCATATTTAGGTGTCTGGTCCCTTTTGGGGTGCCGGGTGCCTGAATTACAGCGGCGGGGGGTGTTTTTGCAGCACCTGATTAGAGCCATGGGCTATAATAGGCTTCAAAATAGGTGAACTGCGAGCGCCATGCTTGGCGCTCACAGTCTACCCAGGTGTGTTAGAAAAGTGAATTAATATTCACTTTCCTAACACTGAACCGCCTCTCCACCAATCAGGTGTGCGGGTCTTTTACCCATCACCCGACTGGTTGAAACGATAGACACAGCTATTGGACGCCCATCAGGAGGAGAGGACGAGAGATGAGGATGGCAGTAGCTGCATGGATATGAAAATCAAATAAATGGTGTTGCGCTACCTTAAGAGATTAAACTATACTATAGTGTCTTGTGCATAAATGTATATTAACAGTTGTGCTAAATACCGTATATACTCGAGTATAAGCCGAGATTTTCAGCCTCTTTTTTGAGGCTGAAAGTGCCCCCCTCGGCTTATACTCGAGTCATCGCTGTCTGCCCGCTCGATCAGCGTGTCGAGCAGACAGACAGCGGCCATTCTATCATTCAAAAGCCGCGCCTCCGGCTCCGCCTTCGCCTGTGATAGGCGGAACACTGAATTTCCCAGCAGCCTGTGTTCCGCCTATCACGGACATCGTATCATCCTCGTACTACGGACGAGGATGATACGATGTCCGTGATAGGCGGAACACAGGCTGCTGGGAAATTCAGTGTTCCGCCTATCACAGGCGAAGGCGGAGGCTTTTGAATTTTACAATGGCCGCCGAGGCGCCGACGAAGAGGGCACGGGACGGAGGCAAGGCAAGGCACGGCACGGGACGGGACGGGACGGAGGCAAGGCAAGGCACGACACGGGACGGAGGCAAGGCACGGCGGCAAGGCACGGCACGGGACGGAGGCAAGGAGGCAAGGCACGGGACGGAGGCTCGGGACAAAGGCTCGGGACACAGGTAGGCTGGACACACACACACACACACACACACACACACACACACACACACACACACACACACACACACACACACACACACACGGATGGAGACACACACACACAGGGATGGATGGATGGAGACACACACACACAGGGATGGATGGATGGATGGATGGAGACACACACACACAGGGATGGATGGATGGATGGATGGATGGACACACACACACAGGGATGGATGGATGGATGGACACACACACACACAGGGATGGATGGACGGACACACAGGGATGGACGGACACACAGGGATGGACGGACACACAGTGATGGACGGACACACACACAGGGATGGACAGGCATGTCTCACCCTCGGCTTATACACGAGTCAATAAGTTTGCCAGTTTTTTTGGGGGTAAATTGGGGGCCTCGGCTTATATTCGGGTCGGCCTATACTCGAGTATATACGGTAATAAGCTAACAGGGATAATGTTTCCTCCTATTAAGTAGGTGTAGCAGAATTACCCTAAGCTAAACAATTATATATTACACAGTGTATACAAAATAATTCAAAATATATAAAGTGCCTCAAGCAAGTAGCTGCATGGAGGACCCCGCTCATGGCCGTTACCCGCTGCCCCACCAAGACGGGGTAAATGGCGGGCAGACAGTGAGCAGGCAGTGGGGATTCACAGTGGCATTTGATGGGCACAGTAGCAGCATTTGATGTGCACAGTAGCAGCATTTGATGGGCACAGTGGCAGCATTTGATGGGCACAGCGGTGGCATTTGATGGGCACAGCGGCAGAGCTTGATGGGCGCAACGGCAGAGCTTGATGGGCACAATAGTGACATTTGATGGTACAGTGGTGGCGTTTGATGAGCACAGTGGCTGTAATTGTTTTTTAAATCGGTTCCTTTATATGCAGCCACCCACTTGGAACGGGGCCCTGGTGTTCCACCATCGGGCTCAGAGAAAAGAGCCCTGTCCGGAGGTCGGGGGGGGGGGGCATGGTTTCCTGCATCGGGGCCCTGAAGGTTCTTGTTACGCCACTGCTTAAAAACTATGCTACAGCATTTAGGAATGAGAAAAGGGATGCAGAACTGGATTACAAGTTTATATTCTGTCCTGAAGGCAAAGGTGATGAAATGATATAATCTCCGAACCTTTCTCCATATGTAACGGAACGCGCCAGGGGTGCCCACTCTCGCCTATTATTTTTATACTCACGTTGGAACCCTTTTTAAGAACTATAAGGGCTAATATAGATATTAGGGGTATCGCAATAAAGGGAGGAGAAGAACAAAAAGTGGCTGCATATGCGGATGATCTGATATTTTTTGTAACCACCCCAGACATATCCCTCCCATCCTTATTACGGGAGTTACGCATATATGGGGGACTGTCTAATTTTAGGGTAAATTATAGCAAATCAGGCCGCGTACACACGCGCGGACTGTTTGCCCAACCTTGTTCGTCAAACAGTTTCGGCAAACAGTCCGCTCAAAATTTGCATGAGCGGACTTGCCCACACACGAGCGGACTGTTTGACGAACAAGGTTGGGCAAACAGTTCGCTCAACTTTTGAAATGAACGGACTCGCCCACGTAAGGAGGAGGCAAATCCGCCCATTTCGAGCGCGTGTACAGGTAGGCGGGGCCCGCGAAGGAGACGTCGCGGGCTCCGCCGCCTGGAATGGGCTTAAAGGGGAACCCCAACGCCGAAAAAAATCGGCGTGGGGGTTCCCCCAAAGTCCACACCAGACCCTTGTCCGAGCACGCTACCCGGCCGGCCAGGAAAGGGGGGCGAGCGAGCGCGCCCCCCCTCCTGAGCCGTACCAGGCCGCGTGCCCTCAACATGGGGGGGTGCCTTGGGGAAGGGGGGGCCGCGTGGCCCCCCCACCCCAAAGCACCTTGTCCCCATGTTGATGAGGACAAGGGCCTCTTCCCGACAACCCTGGCCGTTGGTTGTCGGGGTCTGCGGGCGGGGGGCTTATCGGAATCCGGGAGCCCCCTTTAAGAAGGGGGCCCCCGGATACCGGCCCCCCACCCTATGTGAATGAGTATGGGGTACAATGTACCCCTACCCATTCACCTGTGAAATAAAGTACAAAAAAAAACACAACACAGGGAAAAAATATTTTATTGCACAGCTCCGGGGGTCTTCCGTCTTCGGGGGTCTTCTCGCCGGACTCCTCCGCTATCTGTGTGTAGCTCTTTTACTAGCGGAGGAGTCCGGCTTTCTTCCTCCCTGCCGCCGGCCTCTTCTCCCGACTTCGGGGGTCTTGTCCCCCTCTTCGGTTCTTCTGCCGGGCCACCGCGCCTTCTTGTAGCTCTTTTACAGGCGGTGGCCCGGTCTTCTGTCGCCGCTGCCTTCCGTTCTTCTGTCGCCGCCTTCGGTTCTTCTGCCGGGCCACCGCGCCTTCTTGTAGCTCTTTTACAGGCGGTGGCCCGGTCTTCTGTCGCCGCTGTCGTCGTCGCCGCCGCCGCCGCCTTCCGTTCTTCTTCTTGTTCTTCTTGTTCTTCCCCTGGAGATGTTGACTCGACGAGCTCTCCGGCCGGAATGCCAGAGCCGCGCTGTGCGGTCACTTATATAGTGACAATGGGGCGGTGTCACATGGTATATGTCACATGGGTTGGTCACATGGTGACCCCGCCCCCTTACGATGTCATAGTCCCCATGTGACATCAACCCATGTGACCAACCCAAACTGAGATATCGTCATTCCCGAGCCCTCTTATCCCAATTTTAGGCACCCCAAGATTTAAGCCTGGAATAACAGACCGGAGTTTTATTAATTTAAAGTGGTTGTAAACCCTTACAAACCACTTTGACCTACAGGTAAGCCTAGATTAAGGCTTACCTGTAGGTCCAAGCAATATCTCCTAAACCTATATGGTTTAGGAGATATTTGCCCGAAAACGGGCACCGCTGTCTACGGCGTAAGCGCCGTAGACAGCGGCGCGCAGGCGCACTGAGCGCGGCGTTTCCAAGAATGGAGTTGCCGCGCGTGTCGACTCCCGTGCGCATGCGCTGGAGTGACAGCGGCGGAGCTGCGAGACCCCACCAACAAGATGGATGCGGCGACTTCGCTGGCTCCTGTGTCAGGTAAGTGACACATAATGGGCTACTATGCGATGCATAGTAGTCCATTATGCTTTGCCTTTGCAGGGAATGAAAGAGGAAGTAAACTCATCAGGGTTTACTTCCTCTTTAAGATGGAGGAGATTGAACAAGAGTTCTCAGTGGAATTTGACCAGTTTAGTCAAATACAGCTTAATGCCTTTCTGACATTGACACTGACTGGAGTATGTACACTAACTAAATTTGAGCAAATATGCCTAAACAGAGAACCACCAAGACACTTACTTTCAATCTTATATGCTTTGATGATTGATCTAGATGCCCCACAAGAACTTACCTTCATACAAGCGTGGGAAAGAGATCTGGGAGTTACATTTTCTCAGGTACAAAAGAATAAGATTTTGCTCTTTACACATAAGGCATTATTGTCAACAAGGTATCAAGAAGGTGGATATAAAATTTTAACTAGGTGGTATAGAACACCGGAAGTATTGCACCGAATATATCCCCAGGTGTTGAGTGTCTGTTGGCGATGTCAGAAGTCTGAGGGCACATTGCTACACATTTTATGGGAATGTAAAGGGCTGAAAGAATTCTGGACGATGGTCTCTAAAACAGTTAAAAAATTACTGATGTGTCCCTGGAAGAAGATCCTGCAGCGTTCTTACTTCATGATATTCCTCTATCCATTGAAAAATATAAAAATTCTTTACTAAGACACCTGTTGACTGCAGCGAAAGCTTGCATACCGATTCTGTGGAAGACTAATGTATCACCAACAAGGGCACAATAGTTAGCAAGGATAACAGAGATTCAGCCGATGGAAAATCTTACTTTGAGTTTGAGGGAGCAGGATGATAAATATCGGAGAGTATGGGCTCCCTATATGATATATAGGGAACAGAACCCTTAAAGATTAGAGCAAAAATTCCTCAAGCTTTACAAAAGGCCAGGATGCTTTAAAAAATGCTAGATTTTTTTATTACTGAATGCCTGAAACATATACACACTCATCGGCCACTTTATTAGGTACACTTTGCCAGTACTGGGTTCCACCTTCTTTTGCCTTCATTGTTCGTGGAATAGATACAACAAGGTGTCGGAAATGTTCCTCAGAGATTTTGCTCCATAGTGACATGGTAGCATCACACAGTTGCTGCAAATTTGTTGGCTGGAAATCTATGATGCAAATCTCCCATTCCTCCACATCCCAAAGGTGCTTTATTGGATGAGATGTGGTGAGTGTGGAGGCCATTGGAGTACAGTGACCTCATTGTCCAGTGGTGAGATGGTGTATTATCCTTCGGGAAGGAGCCATCAGAAGATAGGGACACTGTAGTCATAAAGGGATGGCCATAGTCAGCAACAATACACAGGTAGGCCGTGGTGTTTAAACAATGCCCAGTTGGTACTAAAGGGTCCATAGTGTGCCAAGAAAATATCCCCGACACCATTACACCCCCACCACCAGCCTGAACCGGTGATACAAGGCAGGATGGATCCATGCTTTCATGTTGTTTACACCACAGCTAAAATCAAAATCAAGCAACTTTTTTCCAATCTTCTATTATCCAATTTTGGTCATCCTGTGTGAACTGTAGCCTCAGTTTCCTGTTCTTAGCTGACAGGAGTGGCAATCGGTGAGGTCTTCTGCTGCTGTGCGAGTGGATATATGAGTTACTGTTGCCTTTCTATCACCTTGAACCAGTCTGCCCATTCTCCTCTGACATCAACCAGGCATTTTCCTTCACACAACTGCCACTCACTGGATATTTTGTCTTTTTCGGACCATTCTCTGTAAACCCGAGAGATGGTTGTGGGTGAAAGTCCCCGTAGATCAGCAGTTTTTTAAATACTCTGACCCGCCCCTCTGGCACCAACAACCATGCCTCATTCAAAGATATTTAGGTCCATGCTTCCACTGTAGAGCTCTCTGGCCTATCATTCGCTGATGCGCCTAAAGACAAAAACGGTTGACCTCTTGTTCCAGGGCATGGAACCAAGGCTCAAGCCACAAAGCACTCCCAGAGGCTTAACTTTGGGAGGCCCCCCCCCCCCCCCCGTACAAGAATTACATAATTTGAATGGTCTGCATACTTACCCGGGACAGCAAGTTCAAGTGGGGTTGAGCCATGTTACTCACTATGCTTAGATGCAGGCACAGGGGCCCTTAACTCCTTTTCCCACAACCCCCTGGATTTCTAGGCACGCTCAATGAGGACACGTTTCTCTGCTTCCCTCTCTCAGAAACTTAGAGTGGCCACACCCGAGGAGGCAGAGGCAGCTAGGCAAGTCATCTGCAGCCGAGTGAGAGGTCCACCAATGACAGAGCGGGCATGCAGACAGTGGACAGGAGCCTAACAGCACAGACACAGTTGGCCAGAGAGGATTCACATTGACACAGTTGGCCAGAGAAGGGTCACTTTGACACAGTTGGCCAGACAGGGATTACTCTGATGCAATTGGCCAGAGAGGCATCACTCTGCCACAGTAGGCTAAAGAGAGATCACTCTGAGGCAGTTGGCCAGAGAGCGGTCGCTTTGACACAGGTGGCCACAAAGGGATCACTTTGGCACACCTAGCCAGAGAGGGGTTACCTTAACACAGTTGGCCAGAGAGGGGTCACCTTAACACAGTTGGCCAGAGAGGGGTCACTTGGACACAGTTGGCCAGAGAGGGGTCACTTTAACACAGTTGGCCGTAGAGGAATTAATCAGATGCAGTTTGCCACAAAGGGATCCATTTGACACAGCTGGCCAGAGAGGGATTACTCAGACGCAGTTGGCCAAAGAGGCATCAATTTGACATAGTTGGCCAGGGAGGGGTCACTTTAATGCAGTTGACCAGAGAGGGAATACTTAGATGCAGTTAGCCAGAGAGGCATTACATTTACATAGTTGACCAGAGCGAGATTACTTAGACACAGTTGGCCAGAGAGGGGTCACTTTGACACAATTGGCCAGAGAGGGAACACTTTGACACAGTTGCTTGGTCAGAGTGGCTCCACTTTGATGCAGTTGGCCACAGAGGGATCAGAAAGCATCTCCCAGGAAGACCCAGCTACTGTGGGGACACCCTCCATCGACTGCTACCAGAGTGACACTTGCTCTCAGGCCTTTGTTACCAGAGCTACCCTGATCTTCATTTAGAGGGGTACTTATGAGGATAGTTGGAAGTGGCTGATGTGTTCCAAAAAGTTTGCTGAAGTAGTGATTCCCAGCTTGACTTACTCTGTTGTTATAGAATCTTATGGAGACTATGCTATGCAGCCACCCTAACTGAGCCACAGAGACTTTGCTGTGCAGAATCCATGTTTGTGCAGCGTTCATTATTTTACAGTGTATGCATGCTCTTTGCCATCCTGACCTTGTTTTGCATTATTGATTCTAACTTTGCACCCCTTTTGGAAACTGCAAGGCTCTCCTGTCCCCTCACTCCAGAATTTACAGATCAGCACTTGCAACCATTGGCTACAACTATGACACATTTTAAAGCTCCAGCTTGGAGAAGAAAGTCCCACATGCATATGTATTGACAAGGAAAAGGCTGATAGGAGGCGATTAGAGAGTGAGCAAAAAGATGATGAGGGTCTACTGCTGTCCTTCTGTTTCATTCAGCAGGGGGAGGCTGGAGCTGTAGAAAGTACACCCCTTCATGGAAATGGTATTCCCCGATGGCACTGGCCTATTTCAGGGAGGATAATGCACCCTGCCACACTGCAAAAACAGTTAAAGTATGTTTCAAGGCGTTGACTTGGTCTCCAAATCTCAAGCCAATCGACCATCTGTGGGATGTCCTGGAAAAACAAGTCCGATCCACGGAGGTCCCACCTGACAGAATTAGCCCCTAGCACTGGCTTCTGCAAAGAGGTAGGGCAGACGACAGACAAGGATGACCCATAGTAAGTCTATGGGTGATGTCATTGCCCAGGCATTCCATCCATTGTTGACACTCTCTCCTCTGCCTGAAGCTGGCCGCTGTGGAGATCACATGACTGGACCAGAACGCCCTGAGAATAGGCAAGTATAAGCATCTTCCTTATATAGGATAGTTTAAATAGGAATTAGTAGGGGTGGGAGCCATTGTAAGCTTAGTTAGATCTAGACTGGAATCCTACATTAAAGGATCTGCTACTGAACGCTTGGTGCCAGATACCACAGCATACCTTCAGAGGTCTAGTGGTGTCCATGCCTTCAGAGGTCTAGTGGTGTCCATGCCTTCAGAGGTCTAGTGGTGTGCCTGCCTTCAGAGGTGTAGTGGTGTCCATGCCTTCAGAGGTGTAGTGGTGTCCATGCCTTCAGACTGTGGTATTCATGCCTTCAGACATGTAGTGGTACCCATGCCTTCAGACGTGTAGTGGTACCCATGCCTTCAGATGTGTAGTGGTGTCCATGCCTTTAGATGTGTAGTGGTGTCCATGCCTTTAGATGTGTAGTGGTGTCCATGCCTTCAGAGGTCTAGTGGTGGCCATGTCTTCAGATGTGTAGTGGTCTCCATACCTTCGGAAGTCTAGTGATATCCATGCTTTCAACATGTCTAGTGGTGTCCATGCCTTCACACGTCTAGTGGTGTCCATGCCTTCACACCTCTAGTGATGTCCATGCCTTCACATGTCCAGTTTTGTCCATGCCTTCAGAGGTCTAGTGGTGTCCTTGCCTTCAGAGGTCTAGTGCTGCCCATTCCTTCAGAGGTCTAGTGGTGTCAATGCCTTCAGATGTGTAGTGGTGTCCATGCCTTCAGACATGTAGCGGTTTTCATGCCTTCAGACATGTAATGGTGTCCATGCTTTCAGATGTGTAGTGTTGTCCATGCCTTCAGATGTGTAGAGGTGTCCATGCCTTCAGATGTGTAGAGGTGTCCATGCCTTCAGATGTGTAGAGGTGTCCATGCCTTCAGATGTGTAGTGGTGTCCATACCTTCACATGTCTAGTGGTGTCCATGCCTTCACACGTCTAGTGGTGTCCATGCCTTCACATGTCTAGTGGCGTCCATGCCTTCACATGTCTAGTGGTGTCCATGCCTTCACACGTTGAGTGGTGTCCATGCCTTAACACGTCGAGTAGTGTCCATGCCTTCACATGTCTAGTGGTGTCCATGCCTTCACACGTTGAGTGGTGTCCATGCCTTCACACGTTGAGTGGTGTCCATGCCTTCACACGTTGAGTGGTGTCCATGCCTTAACACGTCGAGTGGTGTCCATGCCTTCACATATCTAGTGGTGCCCATGCCTTCAGACGTCTAGTGGTGTCCATGTCTTCACATGTCTAGTGGTGTCCATACCTTCACAGGTCTAGTAGTGTCCATGCCTTAACACATCGGGTGGTGTCCATGCCTTCACATGTCTAGTGGTGTCCATGCCTTCACATGTATAGTGATGTCCATGTCTTCACACGTCTAGTGGTGTCCATGCCTTCACATGTCTAGTGGTGTCCATGCCTTCACTTGTATAGTGATGTCCATGTCTGTACATGTCTAGTGGTGTCCATGCCTTCACATGTCTACTGGTGTCCATGCCTTCACACATCTAGGGGTGTCCATTTTAGGTAAGTATTATGGCTGATTGGTGTATCTGTATTTGTTCATCTGTGTATCAACTTTTTGCCTGGAGTTCACTTTTTAATAAAAATGTAATATAATCACAATCACAATAAAGAGTTTCAAACAAAAAATGTATGGTGCAAATAGAAATATAAAACCCTAATGTCCTTAAAAAATCCAGTAAATCTTTGTTAATCTTGAATTTTACTGTTAAAATGAGTACAGTAAAGAAATATAAACATATAGCAAATCATTGCATGAAATAAATATAATAGCTCATAGTAGAAGACATAATAAGGATGACACATTTAAAACATATAACATTTTTAATACTAAACATCACTTGTATGTAAGTTACCATATCTAAACGCACTGCAGATATGATACAAGAGATGGTCAGAGATTGCAGACATGATACAAGAGATGGTCAGATACTGCAGACATGATACAAGAGATGGTCAGATACTGAAGACATGATACAAGAGATGGTCAGATACTGCAGACATAATACAAGAGATGGTCAGAGAATGCAGGCATGATACAGAGATGGTCAGAGACTGCAGACATGATACAAGAGATGGTCAGAGACTGCTGACATGATACAAGAGATGGTCAGAGACCACAGACATGATACAAGAGATGATCATAGACTGCAGATATAATACAAGAGATGGTCAGAGACTGCAGACATGATACAAGAGATGGTCAGAGACCGCAGACATAATACAAGAGATGGTCAGAGACTGCAGATATAATACAAGAGATGGTCAGAGACTGCAGACATGATACAAGAGATGGTCAGAGACTGCAGATATAATAAAAGAGATGGTCAGAGATTGCAGACATGATACAGGAGATGGTCAGAGACTGCAGACATGATACAAGAGATGGTCAGAGACTGCAGACATGATACAAGAGATGGTCAGAGACTACAGATACAGTATGATACTAGAAATGGTCAGAGATTGCAGACATGATACAAGAGATGATCAGAGACTGCAGACATGATACAAGAGATGATCAGAGACCGCAGACATGATACAAGAGATGGTCAGAGACTGCAGACATGATACAAGAGATGGTCAGAGATTGCAGACATGATACAAGAGATGGTAAGAGATTGCAGACATGATACAGGAGATGGTCAGAGACTGCAGACATGATACAAGAGGTGGTCAGAGACTACAGATACAGTATGATACAATAAATGGTCATAGATTGCAGACATGATACAGGAGATGGTCAGAGACTGCAGACACGATACAGGAGATGGTCAGAGACTGCAGACACGATACAGCAGATTGTTAGAGACTGTGGACATAATACATGAGATGGTCAGAGACTGCATGGTATAGGGTACCCCTTAAAATCCATACCAAACCATACCAAACCCAAATGACCTGGCATGGATTGGGGGGGGGGGGGGGGGAGCAATGCTATTTTTTTCTGAATTTTCTATTGCCAGCATTCTTTTGTTTACATTTGAGCTCTGACATGTGATAAGTCATCGGTTGTTAAGGATGTGGCATCCGGCTTCCTGGCCTGCTCCTTAACCAGCTATTCTTCACACAGAATTCAAATTGGTCAATCGTTTTTCAACCGATTTGAATTCGAAACATTCTGAGAATTTGAAATAAACAAAACAAAATTTCAACCAAATTTGTAACTATTTCATTTCGGAGCTTTGGATACATCCGAATCTCCAAATACCCAAAAACTCTTCCGAATTTACATTCGGATCGAAACGAATTGTATATGTCTATCTAGGAGAAATGTAAAAAAATAAATAAACCTGGAGCTCCACCTGCTGGCTGAAATGTAAATATTAGATATACATGTGCAATAAACAAAAAATTTACATGATCAAGTATCAGGTCTCAATGTTACTTCAAATAACTTTTTTCAACCTGCACCCTTTCTCTGGATTGGAGGAAGATTGCCCTCTTTGTCTTTTGAAAGAGCTATAAAATAAAGATGAGTGGGATGAGTTCATCCACGCTGCAAGCTGTCCCTAGTCACAGGTCTGGTTGCCTCCTGAAATGTTCTCAGTAAGAGCTCATTTAGAAGCCCAGAAAATGATTGATGATTGATGATTGATACATTTGTACCACATTTAAAAGAAAATGCCTGCCAGACGCCCCCCTCTGTGTTGGTTCTTTTATTGTATGTATGTATTTTTGTATTATTATCTCGACTAGTAATGCTTTCTAAACGCATCTCAAACACGCTGTAAACAGCACAAGGGCGTTTGTGATGTGTTTTGTAGTACGTTTGCAGTGCGTTTACATCGACATCAAAGTAAGATATTGGGGAGCAGCAAAAGTATTTTATTTAAGCAACGCATGTCAGGTAAATTCTGATGTGACGCAACACAGTGCAAGGCAACAGTAACGCAATGCGTGTGAACAACACTGAGCTCTGCAATGCACACAATTTTGTCATAGAGCTTCAAGAATGCTCATGCCTGTTTTTGAAGCTAGTGTAAACGTAAAGTGTTAGTAAACCCAGGAGCCTGCAGTCACTATATCTGGTCTCCCACAGTACACAGAACATGGAAATGTTATTTTTTTTTTTTGTAAATATAAACTGCTAAATACCTTTTCTCATCAGTAGTTAGAGCAGTCTATCCAGGGCTGGTACAAGACTTTTCGACACCCTAGGCGCAAACTCATTTTGCCGTCCCCCTTGGCTCCACCCCTGACCCCACCCCCTTTGCCCTGCCCATGTATATGGTGGAGGTGGTGGTGGGTGGAAGTCATGGTCTGGAAGCCCGCACCTGCACCTCTGGACCTGGCCTGAAGACAAATAGTGGCGGCACCAGCTCGCTTACTGCCAGCCATGGTCTGCAGGTATATGGACAGGCCAGGGTAGTATATAGACAGACCTGGGTAGTATATAGACAGGCTAGGGTAGTATATGGACAGGCTAGGGTAGTATATGGACAATCTAGGGTAGTATATGGACACTCTAGGGTAGTATATAGACAGGCTAGGATAGTATATGGACAATCAGGGTTGTATATAGACAGGCTAGGGTAGTATATTGACAATCTAGGGTAGTATACAAACATGCTAGGGTAGTATACAGACAGGCTAGGGTAGTATATGGACAGGCTAGGATAGTATATGGACAATCTAGGGTAGTATACCGCATGCTAGGGTAGTATACGGACATGCTAGGGTAGTATACGGACAGGCTAGGCTAGTATATTGACAGGCTAGGGTAGTATATGGACAGGCTAGGGTAGTATATGGACAATCTAGGGTAGTATATAGACATGCTAGGGTAGTATATGGACAATCTAGGGTAGTATATAAACAGGCCATGGTAGTATATGGACAAGCCAGGGTAGTATATGGACAATCTAGGGTAGTATACAGACATGCTAGGGTAGTATACGGACAGGCTAGGGTAGTATATGGACAGGCTAAGGTACTAAATGGACAGGCAAGTGTAGTAAAAGGACAGGCAAAGGCAGTAAATAGGCTAGGGTAGTATATGGACAGGCTAGGATAATGCATGGACAATCTAGGGTAGTATACAGACATGCTAGGGTAGTATACAGACAGGCATGGGTAGTATATGGACAATCTAGGGTGGTATACAGACATGCCAGGGTAGTATACAGACATGCTAGAGTAGTATACGGACAGGATAGGCAAGTATATTGACAGGCTAGGGTAGTATATGGACAGGCTAGAGTAGTATATGGACAATCTAGGGTAGTATATAAACAGACCAGGGTAGTATATGGACAAGCCAGGGTAGTATATGGACAGGCTAAGGTACTAAATGGACAGGTAAGGGTAGTAAATGGACAGGCGAAGGTAGTAAATAGGCTAGGGTAGTATATGGACAGGCTAGGATAATGTATGGACAATCTAGGGTAGTATACAGACTAGACATGGGCGCCGTCAATAAATTCATTTAGTTCTGTTCCGTTTCGATTCGTAATAAAATTTATTCGTAATTCGTATTTCGTGTCCGAAATTCCGTTCTGTTTCGTACGAAATACGAATTTTCGTTAACGTGTACGAACGTTCTTTAAGATGAATTTAAAGGCAAAAACATTGCTCAGTATGCTTATTATGACTTGCAGAAGACTTCTGTGATAGAAGTCAATGTAAGTTGCCTGAAGACATCAGTGAAGGACTTTCATCCTCTCTGGGCAGGCTGCCAAGAAAAGAACAAAATGATACAATGTTTCTTCTTCAATGGGCTGAACTCTGTGTGTAGAAGTTCTCAGTTTAACCATTTAAAGACGAAATCTTTTCTGACACTTGTTGCTTACAAGTAAAAATCCAGTATTTTCTGCTAGAAAATCACTCAGAAGCCCCAAATTATATATATTTTTTTAGCAGAGACCCTAGGGAATAAAATAGCGGTTGTTGCAATATTTTATGTGACGCGGTATTTGCGCAGAGGTCTTTCAAACGCAAGTTAGCCCTTTTTTTTTCGGTCGACCTCTAGGGAGCACTGACATTAGCAGCGTGACATACAGCAATGACACCTGCACCGTGATAGAGTGATCTGACACCAGCACCGTGATAGAGAGCACTGACATCAGCAGCGTGACATACAGCAATGACACCTGCACCGTGATATACAGCACTGACACCAGCACCGTGATCTACAGCACTGACACCTGCACCGTGATAGAGTGATCTGACACCAGCACCGTGATAGAGAGCACTGACATCAGCAACGTGACATAAAGCACTGACACCAGCACCGTGATATACAGCACTGACACCAGCACCGTGATATACAGCACTGACACCTGCACCGTAAGCAGCCCCAGGAGGAAGTCAGCATAGCACAGGGATGGTGGGAGCCCCTCATTATAAGCACCCCCAGGAGGAAGTCAGCACAGCACAGGGATGGTGAACTTTACAAACCTACAGGTCATATTTGCAGCCACAAAATAATTACTAGCTGTGCACACATAGTCCCACCACATGGCCAATAACATAACACATGTATGAGGTGAATCTGGGATCGACAACTACAAGCATTCTTTTTTTATATGTGAAATTCTGAAAATTCAGGAATCTTGAGATAATGGAGGCGAGGGAAGGTGAGGGTAGGCAAAGAAGAGGGTGCAGGAGATGATCACCAGCACCAGCACCGTGATATAGAGCACTGACACCTGCACCGTGATAGAGTGATCTGACACCAGCACCGTGACATAACACATGCATGAGGTGAATCTGGGATCGACAACTACAAGCATTCTTTTTTTATATGTGAAATTCTGAAAATTCAGGAATCTTGAGATAATGGAGGCGAGGGAAGGTGAGGGTAGGCAAAGAAGAGGGTGCAGGAGATGATCACCAGAACCAGCACCGTGATATAGAGCACTGACACCTGCACCGTGATAGAGTGATCTGACACCAGCACCGTGACATAACACATGCATGAGGTGAATCTGGGATCGACAACTACAAGCATTCTTTTTTTATATGTGAAATTCTGAAAATTCAGGAATCTTGAGATAATGGAGGCGAGGGAAGGTGAGGGTAGGCAAAGAAGAGGGTGCAGGAGATGATCACCAGAACCAGCACCGTGATATAGAGCACTGACACCTGCACCGTGATAGAGTGATCTGACACCAGCACCGTGACATAACACATGTATGAGGTGAATCTGGGATCGACAACTACAAGCATTCTTTTTTTATATGTCAAATTCTGAAAATTCAGGAATCTTGAGATAATGGAGGTTAGGGAAGGTCAGGGTAGGCAAAGAAGAGGGTGCAGGAGATGATTCTTTGCCTACCCTGACCTTCCCTCGCCTCCATTATCTCAAGATTCCTGAATTTTCAGAATTTCACATATAAAAAATGAATACTTGTAGTTGTTGATCCCAGATTCACCTCATACATGTGTTATGTCACGGTGCTGGTGTCAGATCACTCTATCACAGTGCAGGTGTCAGTGCTCTATATCACGGTGCTGGTGCTGGTGATCATCTCCTGCACCCTTTTCTTTGCCTACCCTGACCTTCCCTCGTCTCCATTATCTCAAGATTCCTGAATTTTCTGAATTTCACATATAAAAAAAGAATGCTTGTAGTTGTCGATCCCAGATTCACCTCATACATGTGTTATGTCACGGTGCTGGTGTCAGATCACTCTATCACGGTGCAGGTGTCAGTGCTCTATATCACAGTGCTGGTGCTGGTGATCATCTCCTGCACCCTTTTCTTTGCCTACCCTGACCTTCCCTCGCCTCCATTATCTCAAGATTCCTGAATTTTCTGAATTTCACATATAAAAAAAGAATGCTTGTAGTTGTCGATCCCTGATTCACCTCATACATGTGTTATGTCACGGTGCTGGTGTCAGATCACTCTATCACGGTGCAGGTGTCAGTGCTCTATATCACGGTGCTGGTGCTGGTGATCATCTCCTGCACCCTTTTCTTTGCCTACCCTGACCTTCCCTCGCCTCCATTATCTCAAGATTCCTGAATTTTCAAAATTTCGCATATAAAAAAAGAATGCTTGTAGTTGTCGATCCCAGATTCACCTCATACATGTGTTATGTCATTGGCCATGTGGTGGGACTATGTGTGCACAGCTAGTAATTATTTGTGTGGCTGCAAATATGACCTGTAGGTTTGTAAAGTTCACCATCCCTGTGCTGTGCTGACTTCCTCCTGGGGCTGCTTATTATGAGGGGCTCCCACCATCCCTGTGCTATGCTGACTTCCTCCTGGGGCTGCTTACGGTGCAGGTGTCAGTGCTGTATATCACGGTGCTGGTGTCGGCGCTGTATATCACGGTGCTGGTGTCAGTGCTTTATGTCACGCTGCTGATGTCAGTGCTCTCTATCACGGTGCTGGTGTCAGATCACTCTATCACGGTGCAGGTGTCAGTGCTGAATATCACAGTGCTGGTGTCGGTGCTGTATATCACGGTGCAGGTGTCATTGCTGTATGTCACGCTGCTGATGTCAGTGCTCTCTATCACGGTGCTGGTGTCAGATCATTCTATCATGGTGCAGGTGTCATTGCTGTATGTCACGCTGCTAATGTCAATGCTCCCCAGGGGTCGACCGAAAAAAAAAGGACTAACTTGCGTTTGAAAGACCTCTGCGCAAATGCCGCGTCACATAAAATATTGCAACAACCGCTATTTTATTCCCTAGGGTCTCTGCTAAAAAAATATATATAATTTTTGGGGCTTCTGGGTGATTTTCTAGCAGAAAATACTGGATTTTTACTTGTAATCAACAAGTGTCAGAAAAGATTTAGTCTTTAAATGGTTAAACTGAGAACTTCTACACACAGAGTTCAGCCCATTGAAGAAGAAACATTGTATCATTTTGTTCTTTTCTTGGCAGCCTGCCCAGAGAGGATGAAAGTCCTTCACTGATGTCTTCAGGCAACTTACATTGACTTCTATCACAGAAGATCCGGAATTCGTAAACAAAAATTCGTATTCCGTACAGAATTCGGACGCATGGCAATTCGTATTTCGGATCCTCCTGAACTTGCGAATTTTGAGAAACGAATCGCACATGTCTAATACATGCTAGGGTAGTATACGTACAGGCCAGGGTAGTATATGGACAATCTAGGGTGGTATACAGACATGCTAGGGTAGCATACAGACATGCTAGGGTAGTATACGGACAGGCTAGGGTAGTATATGGACAGGCTAAGGTACTAAATGGACAGGCAAGGGTAGTAAATGGACAGGCAAAGGTAGTAAATAGGCTAGGTTAGTATATGGACAGGCCAGGATAGTGTATGGATAATCTAGGGTAGTATACAGACATGCTAGGGTAGTATACGGACAGGCTAGGCTAGTAAATTGACAGGCTAGGGTAGTATATAGACAGGCCAGGGTAGTATATGGACAATCTAGGGTGGTATACAGACATGCTAGGGTAGTATACAGACATGCTAGGGTAGTATACAGACATGCTAGGGTAGTATACAGACATGCTAGGCTAGTATATTGACAGGCTAGAGTAGTATATGGACAGGCTAGAGTAGTATATGGACAGGCTAGGGTAGTATATGGACAATCTAGGGTAGTATATAGACAGGTTAGGGTAGTATATGGACAATCTAGGGTAGTATATAAACAGGCCAGGGTAGTATATGAACAAGCCAGCGTAGTATATGGAAAATCTAGGGCAGTATACAGACATGCTAGGGTAGTATACGGACAGGCTAGGGTAGTATATGGACAGGCTAAGGTACTAAATGGATAGGCAAGGGTAGTAAATGGACAGGCAAAGGTAGTAAATAGGCTAGGGTAGTATATGGACAGGCTAGGATAGTGTATGGACAATCTAGGGTAGTATACAGACATGCTAGGGTAGTATTTGGACAGGCTAGAGTATTATATGGACAGGCTAGGGTAGTATATGGACAGGCTAGGGTAGTATATGGACAATCTGGGGTAGTATATAGACAGGCTAGGGTAGTATATGGACAATCTCGGGTAGTATATGGACAACGCTAGGGTAGTATATGGACAATCTAGGGTAGTATACAGACATGCTAGGGTAGTATACAGACATGCTAGGGTAGTATATGAACAGGCTAAGGTACTAAATGTACAGGCAAGGGTAGTAAATGGACAAGCGAAGGTAGTAAATAGGCTAGGGTAGTATATGGACAGGCTAGGATAATGTATGGACAATCTAGGGTAGTATACAGACATGCTAGGGTAGTATACGGACAGGCTAGGGTAGTATATGGACAGGCTAGGGTAGTATATAGACAGGCTAGGGTAGTATATGGACAATCTAGGGTAGTATATAAACAGGCTAAGGTAGTATATGGACAATCTAGGGTAGTATACAGACATGCTAGGGTAGTATACGGACAGGCTAGGGTAGTATATGGACAGGCTAAGGTACTAAATGGACAGGCAAGGTTAGTAAATGGACAGGCGAAGGTAGTAAATAGGCTAGGGTAGTATATGGACAGGCTAGGATAATGTATGGACAATCTAGGGTAGTATACAGACATGCTAGGGTAGTATACGGACAGGCTAGGGTAGTATATGGACAGGCTAGGATAATGTATGGACAATCTAGGGTAGTATATGGACAGGCTAGGGTAGTATATGGACAATCTAGTGTAGTATACAAACAGGCTAAGGTAGTTTATGAACAGGCCAGGGTAGTATATGGACAATCTAGGGTGGTATATAGACATGCTAGGGTAGTATACGGACAGGCTAGGGTAGTAAATGTACAGGTTAGGGTAGTAAATGGACAGGCTAGGGTAGTAAATGGACAGGCTGGGGTAGTAAATGGACAGGCTGGGGTAGTAAATGGACAGGGATTAGTCTCAGGCAGCAGGGTGCAGTGCAGGAGGAGGCCTACTACCCATGTGTGCTAGTCATGGAGCAGTGAGGAGTGCCTTGGAGGTGCGTGTGTGTGGGGATGGGAGGCCAGTCCCTGTACATGCGTCACTGGGGATCCTCTGCAGGAGATCATCAGCTGTCACCGACACTGCTCCCTCAGCTTCCATTGCCTTGGATGCCAGGATCCACCGCCTGCCCGCCTGGATAGGGTAAGACACAAAGCTTCTAGCAGCTGGAAGTCCCCTCTGCTTCTCAGGCTGTCACTAACCGCACAGACGGCCAATGAGGAGGAGGCAACTGACTGATGTGCGTCTATCAGTGTTCAACAGAGCACTGGGTAAAGCTGGTAAGAGGAGCATTCATTCTCCCCTGACTGTCCTATGAGGCTGCAGGCCCCTTGACCCTCGGTCTAGACAGTGCTGATTGGCCCTGTGCTGATTACATGCACGATACCGAGAAAAAAATAATTCTGTAGCAATACACACCAAACTGAGCATGTGCAGGGCGCCCCCAAGGCTCTGTTCTATTAGAAGATGGGTTTGGGACAGTAGAAAAAGGGGAGGATCAGAGAAGACCGGATCAAACAGCCTTTTTACATAATTTGCAGGATTAACCCCTTAGGATCCACAGCGAGTATAACAAGCATGCTTTACTGCATATACAGGCTGATTTTACTGTTGTGGGTTTAGTAACGCTTTAACTAAGAGATACATTCTAGCTTCTTTGTTGTGGTTTATGATTTAAATATAGACTATAGTTTATTTTTAGTGCTGGTCAAGCTCAGGATGGCAGAATATAACGGGTGCGTGAAAGCGAAAGCCAGAGATAGATACAGTAGATAGATAGATGGATGCTAACGTTTCAAAAGAAAAAACTCGCCATGACATACTCCATTTCCGATGACCGCTCACCACCAATGACGGCTTCCTACCTGACAGGTAAATATAAACAAAAGGTGCCGCATCTCTATAGTGACCTCGCTGACTAAATATGGACATGACCATATTTGGTCAATGACGTCTTCCAGGAGACCTTTCCCTTTGTTTACATTCACCTGTCAGCTCAGAAGCTGTAATTCGTGGCAAGCAACTGTCATAAGCAGATCGCATGGACGATCTGTGTCTTTTTTTTCTTTCAATGGCTCAATGGGTGTCGTTTATAATGATTGACGAGGGGCTACATTGCTGGGCTTTGTGACTGACGATGGACTTGTCATAGCATGTCTATGTGTTTGCTTACCTTACTTTTTTTTGTGAATAAGGCGCAGATATCTGGTGGTCCTCTTATTTAAAAGAGACATCCAGATTCCGATTAACTGCCTTTATCTGCGGACCCCCACAGCCACAGTGCCAGGGTTGTGGGGAAGAGGCCCTTGTCCTTATTAACATGGGAACAAGATGTTTTGCTAGGTGGTATCCTCCCTGGCAAGGTACCCTCACATGTTGAGGGAATGCAGCCTGATACACTATATTACAAAAAGTATAGGAACGCCTTCCTTTACACGCACATGAACTTTAATGGTATCCCAGTCTTAGCCCGTAGGGTTCCGTATTGAGTTGGCCCACCTTTTGCAGCTATAAGAGCTTAAACTCTTCTGGAGAGGCAGTCCACAATGTTTAGGAGTGTGTCTATGGGAATGTTTGGCCATTTTTCCAGAAGCGCATTTGTGAGGTCAGGCGCTGATGTTGGACCAGAAGGCCTGGCTCGCAGTCTCCACTCTAATTCATCCCAAAGGTGTTCTATCAGGTTGATGTCAGGACTTTGCGCAGGCCTGTCAAGTTCCTCCACTCCAAACTCGCTCATCTATGCCTTTATGGACCTTGCTTTGTCCACTAGTCCAAATCATTTGGTGGAGGGGGGATTATGTTGTGGGGGGGTTTTCAGGGGTTGGGCTTGACCCTTTAGTTCCAGTGAAGGGAACTCTTAAGGCGTCAGCATACCAAGACATTTTGGACAATTTCATGCTCCCAACTTTGTGGGAACAGTTTGGGGATGGCCCCTTCCTGTTTCAACATGACTGCACACCTGTGCACAAAGCAAGGTCCATAAAGACATGGATGAGCGATTTTGGGGTGGAGGAACTTGACTGGCCCACGCTTTGTGCACGGGTGCCCAAGTTCTGACCTCAACCTGATAGAACACCTTTGGGATGAATTAGAGCTGCGAGCCAGGCCTTCTCGCCCACATCAGTGCCTGACCTCACAAATGCACTTCTGAAAGAATGGTGAAACACTCCCATAGACACACTGCTAACCCTTGTGGACAGCCTTTCCAGGAGAGCTGAAGCTGGTATAGCTGCAAAGGGTGGGCCAACTCAATATTGAACCCTACGGACTAAGACTGGGATGCCATTAAAGTTCATGTGCGTGTAAAGGCAGGCGCCCCAATACTTTTGGCAATACAGTGTATGTTTAAGAAGGGGCGGTATACCCTTATGTACCCCCCCCCCCTCTTTTCTGGCCTTTTAGGCTCCATGATCAGATAAGAGTCTGGTATAGATTTTGTGGGGAACTCTTTTTATTTTTGCATGGGATTCTCCCTTAAAATTCATACCGAACCCAAAGTATCAGTCAGTTGGTTGAACTGGATGGACATGTGTCTTTTTTCAACCATATTAACTATGTAAATCTGCCATCGATGGTATATATATGAAATATCAATCATCTTGTCTCCTTTCCTTCTATAAATTCTTCCTTCTAGATATCCAATCTCTCACCCTGTAAGCAAGCTCATGAGATAATCACTCACATAGTATGACTCCAACTTTTCTAAAAAATTAAAATACATTAAAATACAGCAAAATATAAAAAAAAAAACAATCACCTAAAAAAGTGCTGTAGCCAGCACCAGTGTCTCACATGTAGCGGAAATAAAAAACTATAAAAATATGGTCAAAAACTTAATTTGTTAAAGCATGAATTAAAAATAGATTGTCACACAGAGAATGTATTAAAAATAGATTGTCGCACAGAAGAACGTATTAAAAATAGATTCAACTCCCCCGCTGAAAGGTATAGAATCAACAAGAAAAGTCACAGAAAATTCTGCACCTTTCTTATCATTCCTTATTTTTCATTTCCATGATTAGAACAGTCAAATATGTGTAAACAAAATAGTACTTCCTCAAATAGTGAAAAATTTGTTAATTTTTACAATCACTAATGAATGATGTACACACTTTAAAATTATATATATATATATATATATATATAATATTTGTACAGGCAGGCAGTGGCGTCACTAGGGTTGGTGTCACCTGGTGCGGTGAAACATGGTTTCACCCCCCCCGGCACTAAGTAGGCTAGTGCATCAGTGGGGCACTCCCCCTTAACCTGCCACAATGGATGGAGCCGGGATGAGATTGGGGGAGGGTGGATGGAGCCGGGATGGGATCAGGGTGGTGGATAGGGCCGGAATGGGATCAGGGGAATGGATGGAGCCGGAAAAGAATAAGGGGGATGGATGGAGCTGGGATGGGACTGGGGGAATGGATGGAGCCAGGATGAGATCGGGGGATTGGATGGAGCTGGGATGGGATCAGGGGAATGAAAGAAGCCATGATGGAATCAGGGTGGTGGATGAAACCAGGATGGGATGGGATCAGGGTGGTGGATAGGACCAGAATGGGATTGGGGGGATGGATGGAGCCGGGATGCGATCGGGGGAATGGATGGAGCCGGATTGTGATTGGGGAGATGGCTGGAGCTGGGATGGGATCAGGGGAATGGATGGAGCCAGGATGGGATCGGGGGATGGAAGGAGCCAGGATGGGATCAGAGTGATGGATGAAACCGGGATGGGATGGGATTGGGGTGGTGGATAGGGCCGGAATGGGATCGGGGGGATGGATGGAGCTGGGATGCGATCGGGGAATGGATGGAGCCAGGATGGGATTGGGGAGATGGATGGAGCTGGGATGAGATTGGTGGAATGGAAGGAGCCAGGATGAGATCAGGGTGATGGATGAAACCGGGATGGGATGGGATCGGGGTGATGGATAGGGCCAGAATGGGATTGGGGGGATGGCTGGAGCTGGGATGGGATCAGGGGAATGGATGGAGCCAGGATGGGATCGGGGGATGGAAGGAGCCAGGATGGGATCAGGGTGATGGATGAAACCAGGATGGGATGGGATCGGGGTGGTGGATAGGGCCGGAATGGGATCGGGGGGATGGATGGAGCTGGGATGCGATCGGGGAATGGATGGAGCTGGGATGGGATTGGGGAGATGGATGGAGCTGGGATGAGATTGGTGGAATGGAAGGAGCCAGGATGAGATCAGGGTGATGGATGAAACCGGGATGGGATGGGATCGGGGTGGTGGATAGGGCCAGAATGGGATTGGGGGAATGGCTGGAACCGACATGGGATCGGAGGAATAGATGGAGCTGGGGTGGGATTGGGGAAATGGATGGAGCCGGGATGGGATCAAGGGATTGGATGGAGCCAGGATGAGATCAGGGTGGTGGATGGAGCCGGGGTGGGATGGGATCGGGGTGGTGGATGGAGCCGGGATGGGATGGTGGGTGGAGCTAGCATGGGATGGGGTGGTGGATTAAGCCCGGATGGGATCGGGGGGGGGGTTAAACTTAAAATCTGCCCCACCTTTGTGTAAAGAAATTGCTTGTGGCCTCTTTGTGTTTAAAAAAATAATAATAATAAAAAAAATTGATAAAATGTTTATGCCCCCTTTGTGTAAAAAAAAAAAAAATGCTTGTGCCCATTTGTTTTAAAAAATGTGTGTGCCCCTTTGAGTAAAATATGTTTGTGCCCCCTTTATGTAAAAAAAATGCCAGTGTCCCTTTTGTGTAAAAAAAAAAGGTTTGTGCCCCTTTGTGTAAAAAAATGTTGTGCTCCCTTTGTGTAAAAAGAAAATATCTATAAAATCGTGTTATGCGTGTGCCCCTTTGTGTTATGCTTGTGCCCCTTTGGAAAAAAAAAATATTGTGGCCCTTTGTGTAAAATAAATGATTGTGTCCTCCTTTTGTAAAATAAATGCTTGTGCCCCTCTGTGTTATGCTTGTGGCCCTTTGGGGTAATGTTTGTGCCCCTTTTGTGTAAAAAAAAAAAAATGCTTGTGCCTCTTTTTGTAAAAAAAAATACTTGTGCCCATTTGTTTTAAAAAATGTGTGTGCCCCTTTGAGTAAAATATGTTTGTGCCCCCTTTATGTAAAAAAAATGCCAGTGTCCCTTTTATGTAAAAAAAAGGTTTGTGCCCCTTTGTGTAAAAAATGTTTGTGCCCCATTTGTGTAAAAAGAAAATATCTATAAAATTGTGTTATGCGTGTGCCCCTTTGTGTTATGCTTGTGCCCCTTTGGAGCAAAATTTTTTTTGTGGCCTTTTGTGTAAAATAAATGATTGTGTCCTCCTTTTGTAAAATAAATGCTTGTGCCCCTCTGTGTTATGCTTGTGCCCCTTTGGGGTAATGTTTGTGCCCCCTTTGTTTTAACCCCCACAACCACCGGGCCAGGGTGGTGGGTAAGAGGTCCTTTTCTTCATTAACATGGGAACAAGGGACGGTGCACCCACAAATTGTTTCCTAAAGCTATTAAAAAAAAATGGTCAATTAAAAAATGTTAAAGTCCAACTCTCTTATATTAAAAATTCCTTGTGCCCCCTTCGCTTCTTAAAAAAAATTAATTGAAATGCTCAGCACTATCACTGCCCTTTACTTTCTCCCTTGCCACCAGTCACTATGCCTCTTCATTCACGTCCTTAAGGGGTGCTCTTTTGTGCAGCTGGGGCTCACATTAGAATGCTACATAGAAACAGCCCTCACATGTCCAATGTTAGTTCTTTGCAGCTTTGAAAACCCTCCACCAGAGGCATAACTAGAAACCTCAGGGCCCCGATGCAAGAAATCAGGAAGGGCCCCCCCCCCCCCCGAAAAGCATGATTTTGATACTATATTTTTTTCCACTGTAGAACAAAGTAAAACATTTCTGTGCAGCCTGTGTCCCGAGTGAAACCTGTGTCACCAGTGCAGTGGTGGTACTGGAGGGGGGTGGCAGTGGTACTGGAGGGGGATGGTGGTCCTGGAGGTGGGTGGCGGTGGTGGTCCTGGAGAGGGGTGGCAGTGGTACTGGAGGTGGGTGGTGGTGGTGGTACTGGAGGGGGGCTGATGGTGGCACTGGAGGGGGTGGCAGTGGTGGTACTGGAGGGGGATAGTGGTCCTGGAGAGGGGTGGCAGTGGTACTGGAGGGGGATGGTGGTCCTGGAGAGGGGTGGCGGTGGTACTGGAGGTGGGTGGCGGTGGTGGTACTGAAGGTGGTAGCGGTCCTGGAGAGGGGTGGCGGTGGTACCGGAGGTGGGTGGCGGTGATACTGGAGGGTGGGTGGTGGTACTGGAGGAGGGTGGTGATGGTACTGGAGAGGCATGATGGTCCTGGAGAGGGGTGGCGGTGGTACTGGAGGTGGGTGGCATGGTGGTGGTACTGGAGAGGGGGTGGCGGTGGTACTGGAGGTGGGTGGTGGTGGTACTGGAGGTGGGTGGCGGTGGTGGTACTGAAGGGGGGTGGCTGTCCTGGAGAGGGGTGGCGGTGGTACCGGAGGGTGGGTGGTGGTACTGGAGGAGGGTGGCGATGGTACTGGAGAGGCATGGTTGTCCTGGAGGTGGGTGGCGGTGGTACTGGAGGTGGGTGGCATGGTGGTGGTACTGGAGAGGGGGTGGCGGTGGTACTGGAGTGGGTGGTGGTGGCACAGTCTGGAGGGGTGGTGGCCTGGTGGTACTGGAGGGGGGGTGGTGGCACTGGAGGGGGGATGGTGGCATTGGAGGTTGGGGTGGCACTGGAGGGCGGTGGTGGAACAGTCTGGAGGGGGGGTGGTGGAACAGTCTGGGGGGGGGTGGTGGTGGCACAGTCTGGAGGAGTGGTGGTGGTGGCACAGTCTGGAGGAGTGGTGGTGGTGGCACAGTCTGGAGGGGGGGATGGTGGCATTGGAGGGAGGGGTGGCGGCAGTCTGGAGGGGTGGTGGTGGTGGCACAGTCTGGAGGGATGGTGGTGGTGGCACAGTCTGGAAGGTGGTGGTGGTGGCACAGTCTGGAAGGGTGGTGGTGGTGGCACAGTCTGGAGGGGTCTGGAGGGGTGGTGGCACAGTCTGGAGGGGTGGTGGTGGCATTAGAGGGGTGGTGGTGGCACTAGAGGGGTGGTGGTGGCAGTCTGGAGGGGTGGTGGAGGCACTAGAGGGGGGGTGGTGGCACAGTCTGGAGGGGTAGTGTTGGCAGTCTGGAGGGGGGGTGGTGGGCTGGTGGTACTGGAGGGGGGGTGGTGGCACTGGAGGGGGATGGTGGCATTGGAGGGAGGGGTGGCACTGGAGGGCAGTGGTGGCAGTCTGGAGGGGGGGTGGTGGAACAGTCTGGAGGGGGGTGGTGGTGGCACAGTCTGGAGGGGGGTGGTGGTGGCACAGTCTGGAGGGGGGGTGGAGGGCTGGTGGCACTGGAGGGCGGGTGGTGGCACTGGAGGGGTGGTGGCACAGTCTGGAGGGGTGGTGGCACTGGAAGGGGGTGGTGGGCTAGTGGCACTCGAGGGGTGGTGGTGGCACTGGAGGGAGGTGGGGTAGCGGCACTGGAGGGGTGGTGGTGGCAGTCTGGAGGGGGGTGGTGAAACAGTCTGGAGGGGTGGTGATGGCACTGGAGGGCGGGTGGCACAGTCTGGAGGGGGGGTGGTGGCACTGGAGGGAGGTGGGGGTAGCGGCACTGGAGGGGTGGTGGTGGCAGTCTGGAGGGGGGTGGTGAAACAGTCTGGAGGGGTGGTGACGGCGGGTAGGTGGGTGGTGGTGGCACTGGAGGAGGTTGTGGGCTGGTGGCACTGGAGGGGGGTGGTGGCACTGGAGAGGGGGTGGTGGGCTGGTGGCACTGGAGGGGGGGTGGTGGCACTGGGGGGAGGTGGTGGCACAGTCTGGAGGGGTGGTGGTGGCACTGGAGGGGGTTGTGGGCTGGTGGCACTGGAGGGGGGTGGTGGCACTGGAGAGGGGGTGGTGGGCTGGTGGCACTGGAGGGGGGTGGTGGCACTGGAGGGAGGTGGTGGCACAGTCTGGAGGGGCGGTGGTGGCGAACAGTCTGGAGGGGGATGGGGTGGAACAGTCTGGAGGAGGGGATGGGGTGGAACAGTCTGGAGGAGGGGATGGGGTGGAACAGTCTGGAGGGGGGATGGGGTGGGACAGTCGGGGGGGGGATGGGGTGGAACAGTCTGGAGGAGGGGATGGGGTGGAACAGTCTGGAGGGGGGATGGGGTGGAACAGTCTGGGGGGGATGGGGTGGAACAGTCTGGGGGGTGTGGTAGAACAGTCTGGAGGGGGGGGTGGTGGCACTGGAGGGGGGGTGGTGGCACTGGAGGGGTGGTGGTGGCAGTCTGGAGGGGTGGTGGAGGCACTAGAAGGGGGGTGGTGGTGGCATAGTCTGGAGGGGTGGTGTTGGCAGTCTGGAGGGGGGGTGGTGGGCTGGTGGTACTGGAGGGGGGTGGTGGCACTGGAGGGGGGATGGTGGCATTGGAGGGAGGGGTGGCACTGGAGGGCGGTGGTGGCAGTCTGGAGGGGGGGTGGTGGATACAG